>NW_027139463.1:2500-191799 GCF_035084215.1 Heptranchias perlo
GAGAGATATATATACAGAGAGTGAGAGACAGAGAGAGTGGGAGAGGGAGAGAGAGAGAGGGAGGGAGAGAGAGAGTGAGAGACAGGGGGAGAGACAGTGAGGGAGAGAGAGAGAAAGAGAGAGAGGGAGAGAGGGAGAGACAGAGACAGACAGACAGACAGAGAGAGAAGGGAAAGTGACAGAGAGAGAGACAGAGAGAGGGAGAGAGAGAGAGAGTTAGAGGAGTAAGAGGCAGAGACAGAGAGAAAGGGAGAGAAATAGAGAGACAGAAAGATATGAATGAGGGACAGAGTGAGAGAGAGAGTGAGAGAGAGATAGAGAGAGAGTGAGATAGAGAGAGAGTGAGAGAGAGAGACAGAGAGAGAAAGAGGGAGAGAGAGAAAGAAAGAGAGAGAGAGAGAAAAAAGAGAGAGAAACAGAGAGAGAGACAGAGAGTGAGAGAAAGAGATAGTAGGAGAGAGAGAGAGAGGGAGTGAGAGGGTGAGAGGGAGATGGTGAGGGACAGAGAGGGAGAGAGAGAGACAGAGAGATAGAGACAGAGATGGAGGGACAGAGTGAGAGCAAGTGAGAGAGAGACAGAGAGTCTGAGGGAGAGAGGGCAGGGAGAGAGAGGGAGAGAGAGCATGAGAGAGAGAGAGGGGAGAGAGAGACAGAGTGAGAGAGGGAGGGACAGAGAGAGAGACAGAGGTGGAGGGACAGGGTGAGAGCGAGTGAGAGAGAGACAGAAAGTGTGAGGGAGAGAGGGACAGAGAGAGAAAGAGAGGGAGAGACAGAGAGAGAAGCAGAGGGAGGGGGAGAGAGAAGGGAAAGTGACAAAGAGAGAGAGAGAGAGAGAGAGAAGAGGGAGTTAGAGGGAGTGAGTAAGAGCAGAGACAGAGAGAGATGGAGAGAAATAGAGAGACAGAAAGATATGAGGGAGGGACAGAGTGAGAGAGACAGAGAGAGTGAGACAGAGAGAGAGGGAGAGAGAGAGTGAGGGAGTGAAAGAGAGGGAGAGTAGGAGAAAGAGAGATTGAGAGACAGAGAGAGAGGAAGAGAGAGGGAGAGAGACAGAGAGAGAGAGAAACAGAGTGAGAGAGAGACAGAGAGAGAGTTGGAGAGAGATAGAGTGAGAGACAGAGTGAGAGGGTGAGAGTGAGAGGGTTAGAGACAGATTGAGAGACAGAGTGAGAGAGAGAGAGAGAGAGATACAGTGATGGAGGGACAGGGTGACAGTGAGTGAGAGAGAGCGAGGGAGAGAGGGTGAGGGAGAGAGGGAGAGGGAGAGAGAGTGAGAAACAGAGAGAGAGGCAGAGGGAGAGTGACAGGGTGAGACCGTGATAGAGAGACAGAGAGAGAGACAGACAGACAGACAGACAGAGACAGACAGAGAGAAAGTGAGAGAGAGACAAAGAGAGAGACTGAGAGGTGCAGAGTGAGAGATAGAGAGAGAGGGGGACAGAGAGAGCGAAAGAGTGAGAGAGAGAGTCGGTGAGAGAGAGCGACAGAGAGTAAGAGAGACAGAGAGAGAGACAGACAGACAGAGAGTGAGAGGCAGAGAGAGGGAGCGACAGGGAGATATAGAGTGAAACAGAGAGATGGCGAGTGAGAGACAGAGAGAGAGACTGAGAGAGAGACAGCGAGAGAGGGGGAGAGAGAGAGAGGGGGACAGAGAGAGCGAAAGAGTGAGAGAGAGAGTCGGTGAGAGAGAGAGCGACAGAGAGAGAGACAGACTGACAGAGAGTGAGAGGCAGAGAGAGGGAGCGATAGGGAGATATGGAGTGAGACAGAGAGATGGAGAGTGAGAGATGGAGAGAGAGAGACAGCGAGAGAGGGGGTGAGAGAGAGAGAGAGGGGGAGTGACAGAGAGATAGCGATGGAGAGAGGCAGAGAGAGGGGGAGAAGGAGGCGGGGAGAGACAGAGAGACAGAGAGACAGAGAGGGAGAGAGGCAGAGAGAGTAAGAGAAAGAGAGACGATGAGAGAGAGGCAGAGCGAGAGATAGAGAGAGAGAAAGGGAGAGAGAGAGAGAGACAGACAGACAGACAGAGAGAGACTGAGAGTGAGAGAGAGAGAATGACGGTGAGAGAGAGAGAGAGAGAGTTAGAGACTGAGTGACAGGGAGTGGGTGAGAGGGAGAGACGGAGAGAGAGGGAAAGAGATAGAGTGACAGAAAGATAGAGAGAGGGCAGAGTGAGAGAGATTGAGAGAGAGAGAAGGAGAGAGTGAGGGAGAGACACAGAAAGAGAGTCAGAGGGGGAGAGAGACAGAGTGTGGGAGACTGAGTGAGAGACAGAGAGATACAGAGTGAGAGGGAGAAAGACAGAGAGAGGGAGACAGAGAGAAAGTCAGAAAAAGAGAGAGCAGAGAGAGAGAGAGAGAGAGACCGAGAGAGACAGAGATTGAGAAAGACAGCGAGAGACAGACAGAGACAGAAAGAGACAGAGAGAGAGACAGAGAGATAGAGAGAGAGAGACAGACAGAGACAGAGTGAGAGAGAGACAGAGATGGAGAGAGAGAGACAGAGAGAGAGAGAGACAGGGAGAGAGAGAGGCAGGGAGAGAGAGAGACAGAGACAGGGAAAGAGTGAGAGAGCGGCCCAGTGAGAGAGAGAGAGAGAGAGACAGAGATAGAGAAAGTGACAGAGAGAGAGGGAGAGAGGTGGAGACGGAGAGGGGGAGAGACAGAGAGGGAGAGGGAGAGGGGGTGAGAAGGGAGGGGGAGAGAGAGAGAGAGAGGGGGGGAGACGGAGAGGGGGAGAGACAGAGAGGGAGAGAGAGAGGGGGAGATGGAGAGGGGGAGAGACAGAGAGGGAGAGGGAGAGAGGGGAGGGGAGAGACAGAGACAGATGGAGAGAAACTGAGAGACTAAGAGAAAGAGAGACAGTGAGAGGGAGAGAGAGAAAGGCAGAGAGGGAGAGAGAGAGAGAAACAGAGAGGGAGAGAGATGGAACGACAGATGCAGAGAGAGACTAAGAGTGAGAGAGAGCGTGAGAGACAGACAGAGACAGACAGAGAGAGAGAGAAGGGAAAGTGATAGAGAGAGAGACTGAGAGAGAGAGAGAGAGAGAGTTAGAGGGAGAGAGTAAGAGGCAGAGACAGAGAGAGAGGGAGAGAAATAGAGAGACAGAAAGATATGAGGGAGGGACAGAGTGAGAGAGAGAGTGAAAGAGACAGAGAGAGTGAGGAAGAGAGAGGAAGAGAGAGGGAGAGACAGAGAGTGAGAGTCAGAGAGAGAGATATAGAAAGAGACATAGAGAGACAGTGAGAAAGAGAGAGACAGAGACGGAGATAAACCGATAGAGAGGGACAGAGAGAGACTGGGAAAGAGTGAGAGAGAGTAAGAGGGAGAAACAGTGGGAGAGCAGGAGAGAGAGAGAGGGAGACACAGATAGAGACAGGGAGAGAGAGAGAGGGAGACGGAAATAGAGACAGGGAGAGAGAGAGAGAAATAGACAGAGATTGAGAGAGACAGAGAGTGAGAGAGAGTGAGAGAGAGAGAGAGAGACAGCGAGATCACTGGAGAGTGAGAGACACAGGGAGAGACAGAGAGAGAGAGTGACAGAGACAGAGAGAGAGTGTGAGAGAATGACAAAGAGAATGAGGGAAAGTGGGAGAGGGAGAGAGAGAGGTAGAGAGAGTGAGAGCGACAGAGAGAGAGTGAAAGAGAGACAGTGAGAGAGAGACACAGGGAGATAGAGGGAGAGAGGGAAGGACAGTGAGAGAGGGAGAGACACGGAGAGAGAGAGAGAGAGACAGAGAGAGAGTGAGACACACAGGGAGAGACCGAGAGAGAGACAGAGAGTGAGCGTCTGAGAGGGAGGGACAGAGAGAGAGGCAGAGGGAGAGTGAGAGAGTGAGTGAGAGAGATAGAGACAGAGAGAGAGACAGAAACAGAGACAGAGAGAGAGAGACTGAGAGAGGGAGAGAGAGACAGGGAGAGAGCGGGAGAGAGAGAGCGACAGAAAGAGAGACAGAGACAGAGAGAGGGAGACAGAGAGAGCAACAGTGTGATAGAGAGAGATATATATACAGAGAGTGAGAGACAGAGAGAGTGGGAGAGGGAGAGAGAGAGAGGGAGGGAGAGAGAGAGTGAGAGACAGGGGGAGAGACAGTGAGGGAGAGAGAGAGAAAGAGAGAGAGGGAGAGAGGGAGAGACAGAGACAGACAGACAGACAGAGAGAGAAGGGAAAGTGACAGAGAGAGAGACAGAGAGAGGGAGAGAGAGAGAGAGTTAGAGGGAGTAAGAGGCAGAGACAGAGAGAAAGGGAGAGAAATAGAGAGACAGAAAGATATGAATGAGGGACAGAGTGAGAGAGAGAGTGAGAGAGAGATAGAGAGAGAGTGAGATAGAGAGAGAGTGAGAGAGAGAGACAGAGAGAGAAAGAGGGAGAGAGAGAAAGAAAGAGAGAGAGAGAGAAAAAAGAGAGAGAAACAGAGAGAGAGACAGAGAGTGAGAGAAAGAGATAGTAGGAGAGAGAGAGAGAGGGAGTGAGAGGGTGAGAGGGAGATGGTGAGGGACAGAGAGGGAGAGAGAGAGACAGAGAGATAGAGACAGAGATGGAGGGACAGAGTGAGAGCAAGTGAGAGAGAGACAGAGAGTCTGAGGGAGAGAGGGCAGGGAGAGAGAGGGAGAGAGAGCATGAGAGAGAGAGAGGGGAGAGAGAGACAGAGTGAGAGAGGGAGGGACAGAGAGAGAGACAGAGGTGGAGGGACAGGGTGAGAGCGAGTGAGAGAGAGACAGAAAGTGTGAGGGAGAGAGGGACAGAGAGAGAAAGAGAGGGAGAGACAGAGAGAGAAGCAGAGGGAGGGGGAGAGAGAAGGGAAAGTGACAAAGAGAGAGAGAGAGAGAGAGAGAAAGAGGGAGTTAGAGGGAGTGAGTAAGAGCAGAGACAGAGAGAGATGGAGAGAAATAGAGAGACAGAAAGATATGAGGGAGGGACAGAGTGAGAGAGACAGAGAGAGTGAGACAGAGAGAGAGGGAGAGAGAGAGTGAGGGAGTGAAAGAGAGGGAGAGTAGGAGAAAGAGAGATTGAGAGACAGAGAGAGAGGAAGAGAGAGGGAGAGAGACAGAGAGAGAGAGAAACAGAGTGAGAGAGAGACAGAGAGAGAGTTGGAGAGAGATAGAGTGAGAGACAGAGTGAGAGGGTGAGAGTGAGAGGGTTAGAGACAGATTGAGAGACAGAGTGAGAGAGAGAGAGAGAGATACAGTGATGGAGGGACAGGGTGACAGTGAGTGAGAGAGAGCGAGGGAGAGAGGGTGAGGGAGAGAGGGAGAGGGAGAGAGAGTGAGAAACAGAGAGAGAGGCAGAGGGAGAGTGACAGGGTGAGACCGTGATAGAGAGACAGAGAGAGAGACAGACAGACAGACAGACAGAGACAGACAGAGAGAAAGTGAGAGAGAGACAAAGAGAGAGACTGAGAGGTGCAGAGTGAGAGATAGAGAGAGAGGGGGACAGAGAGAGCGAAAGAGTGAGAGAGAGAGTCGGTGAGAGAGAGCGACAGAGAGTAAGAGAGACAGAGAGAGAGACAGACAGACAGAGAGTGAGAGGCAGAGAGAGGGAGCGACAGGGAGATATAGAGTGAAACAGAGAGATGGCGAGTGAGAGACAGAGAGAGAGACTGAGAGAGAGACAGCGAGAGAGGGGGTGAGAGAGAGAGGGGGACAGAGAGAGCGAAAGAGTGAGAGAGAGAGTCGGTGAGAGAGAGAGCGACAGAGAGAGAGACAGACAGACAGAGAGTGAGAGGCAGAGAGAGGGAGCGATAGGGAAATATAGAGTGAGACAGAGAGATGGAGAGTGAGAGATGGAGAGAGAGAGACAGCGAGAGAGGGGGTGAGAGAGAGAGAGAGGGGGAGTGACAGAGAGATAGCGATGGAGAGAGGCAGAGAGAGGGGGAGAAGGAGGCGGGGAGAGACAGAGAGACAGAGAGGGAGAGAGGCAGAGAGAGTAAGAGAAAGAGAGACGATGAGAGAGAGAGAGAGAGAGGCAGAGCGAGAGATAGAGAGAGAGAAAGGGAGAGAGAGAGACAGACAGACAGACAGAGAGAGACTGAGAGTGAGAGAGAGAATGACGGTGAGAGAGAGAGAGAGAGAGTTAGAGACTGAGTGACAGGGAGTGGGTGAGAGGGAGAGACGGAGAGAGAGGGAAAGAGATAGAGTGACAGAAAGATAGAGAGAGGGCAGAGTGAGAGAGATTGAGAGAGAGAGAAGGAGAGAGTGAGGGAGAGACACAGAAAGAGAGTCAGAGGGGGAGAGAGACAGAGTGTGGGAGACTGAGTGAGAGACAGAGAGATACAGAGTGAGAGGGAGAAAGACAGAGAGAGGGAGACAGAGAGAAAGTCAGAAAAAGAGAGAGCAGAGAGAGAGAGAGAGAGACCGAGAGAGACAGAGATTGAGAAAGACAGCGAGAGACAGACAGAGACAGAAAGAGACAGAGAGAGAGACAGAGAGATAGAGAGAGAGAGACAGACAGAGACAGAGTGAGAGAGAGACAGAGATGGAGAGAGAGAGACAGGGAGAGAGAGACAGAGACAGGGAAAGAGTGAGAGAGCGGCCCAGTGAGAGAGAGAGAGAGAGAGACAGAGATAGAGAAAGTGACAGAGAGAGAGGGAGAGAGGTGGAGACGGAGAGGGGGAGAGACAGAGAGGGAGAGGGAGAGGGGGTGAGAAGGGAGGGGGAGAGAGAGAGAGAGAGGGGGGGAGACGGAGAGGGGGAGAGACAGAGAGGGAGAGAGAGAGGGGGAGATGGAGAGGGGGAGAGACAGAGAGGGAGAGGGAGAGAGGGGAGGGGAGAGACAGAGACAGATGGAGAGAAACTGAGAGACTAAGAGAAAGAGAGACAGTGAGAGGGAGAGAGAGAAAGGCAGAGAGGGAGAGAGAGAGAGAAACAGAGAGGGAGAGAGATGGAACGACAGATGCAGAGAGAGACTAAGAGTGAGAGAGAGCGTGAGAGACAGACAGAGACAGACAGAGAGAGAGAGAAGGGAAAGTGATAGAGAGAGAGACTGAGAGAGAGAGAGAGAGAGAGTTAGAGGGAGAGAGTAAGAGGCAGAGACAGAGAGAGAGGGAGAGAAATAGAGAGACAGAAAGATATGAGGGAGGGACAGAGTGAGAGAGAGAGTGAAAGAGACAGAGAGAGTGAGGAAGAGAGAGGGAGAGACAGAGAGTGAGAGTCAGAGAGAGAGATATAGAAAGAGACATAGAGAGACAGTGAGAAAGAGAGAGACAGAGACGGAGATAAACCGATAGAGAGGGACAGAGAGAGACTGGGAAAGAGTGAGAGAGAGTAAGAGGGAGAAACAGTGGGAGAGCAGGAGAGAGAGAGAGGGAGACACAGATAGAGACAGGGAGAGAGAGAGAGGGAGACGGAAATAGAGACAGGGAGAGAGAGAGAGAAATAGACAGAGATTGAGAGAGACAGAGAGTGAGAGAGAGTGAGAGAGAGAGAGAGAGACAGCGAGATCACTGGAGAGTGAGAGACACAGGGAGAGACAGAGAGAGAGAGTGACAGAGACAGAGAGAGAGTGTGAGAGAATGACAAAGAGAATGAGGGAAAGTGGGAGAGGGAGAGAGAGAGGTAGAGAGAGTGAGAGCGACAGAGAGAGAGTGAAAGAGAGACAGTGAGAGAGAGACACAGGGAGATAGAGGGAGAGAGGGAAGGACAGTGAGAGAGGGAGAGACACGGAGAGAGAGAGAGAGAGACAGAGAGAGAGTGAGACACACAGGGAGAGACAGAGAGAGAGACAGAAAGAGAGAGACACATGGAGAGACAGACAGAGAGAAGGAGAGAGGGAGAGAGAGAGAGGGAGACATAGACAGAGAGAGGGAGAGAGAGAGAGAGACACACACAGGGAGAGACAGATAGAGAGAAAGAGAAAGGGAGAGAGAGAGACACACACACATAGGGAGAGACAGACAGAGAGAGACACACACAGGGAGAGTCAGACAGAGAGAGGGAGAGAGAGAGATAGAGACAGAGAGAGAGAGAGAGAGACACACACAGGGAGAGACAGACAGAGAGAGGGAGAGAGAGAGATAGAGACAGAGAGAGAGAGAGACACACACAGGGAGAGACAGACAGAGAGAGGGAGAGAGAGAGAGATAGAGACAGAGAGAGAGAGAAAGTGAGAGAGACAGAGAGAGAGAGAGATACAGAGAGAGGGAGAGAGGGAGAGATAGAGACAGAGAGAGAGAGAAAGTGAGAGAGACAGAGAGAGAGAGAGATACAGAGAGAGACCGGAAGAGACGGAGATAGAGACAGTGGAGAGGTGCTATGTAAACAGTGGCCTGTCACAGTGCAGGTGCAGATTGCAGAAAGCAGATGGCGCTCTGGAGCGAGTTTGTGAAACCTCTCTCCCAACTCTGCCGCCATCTTCCATGGCCTTAACTGTCACCATCTTCTCTCCATCAGCTTGTCGGGCTTCACAATGTACCTCCTCCTGCCCAGTCTCCTCATCCTCCATCTGGCAGACCTCCTGCTCTTGTACATATCCACGATCGACAATGTAAGGATACAGTTTTTAGCACCTGCGGTCTGTTTTTCGTGTAGTCCCATCAGTACGAGGCACTCCGTGGGTCAGGGACTGACCTTGTACCCTCTCTGGGACCTGCGGTTCCAAACCACCGCCAGTCAGAGGGGATGAAGGGGCTTCACTCTGTATCTAACCCCTGCTGTACCTGCCCTGGGAGTGTTTGATGGGACAGTGTAGAGGGAGCTTTACTCTGTATCTAACCCTGTACCTGCCCTGGGAGTGTTTGATGGGACAGTGTAGAGGGAGCTTTACTCTGTATCTAACCCTGTACCTGCCCTGGGAGTGTTTGATGGGACAGTGTAGAGGGAGCTTTACTCTGTATCTAACCCTGTACCTGCCCTGGGAGTGTCTGATGGGACAGTATAGAGGGAGCTTTACTCTGTATCTAACCCTGTACCTGCCCTGGGAGTGTTTGACGGGACAGTGTAGAGGGAGCTTTACTCTGTATCTAACCCTGTACCTGCCCTGGGAGTGTCTGATGGGACAGTATAGAGGGAGCTTTACTCTGTATCTAACCCTGTACCTGCCCTGGGAGTGTTTGATGGGACAGTGTAGAGGGAGCTTTACTCTGTATCTGACCCTGTACCTGCCCTGGGATTGTTTGATGGGACAGTGTAGAGGGAGCTTTACTCTGTATCTAACCCTGTACCTGCCCTGGGAGTGTTTGATGTGACAGTGTAGAGGGAGCTTTACTCTGTATCTAACCCTGTACCTGCCCTGGGAGTGTTTGATGGGACAGTGTAGAGGGAGCTTTACTCTGTATCTAACCCTGTACCTGCCCTGGGAGTGTTTGATGGGACAGTGTAGAGGGAGCTTTACTCTGTATCTAACCCTGTACCTGCCCTGGGAGTGTTTGATGGGACAGTGTAGAGGGAGCTTTACTCTGTATCTAACCATGTACCTGCCCTGGGAGTGTTTGATGGGACAGTGTAGAGGGAGCTTTACTCTGTATCTAACCCTGTACCTGCCCTGGGAGTGTTTGACGGGACAGTGTAGAGGGAGCTTTACTCTGTATCGAACCCTGTACCTGCCCTGGGAGTGTTTGATGGGACAGTGTAGAGGGAGCTTTACTCTGTATCTGACCCTGTACCTGCCCTGGGAGTGTTTGATGGGACAGTGTAGAGGGAGCTTTACTCTGTATCTAACCCTGTACCTGCCCTGGGAGTGTTTGATGGGACAGTGTAGAGGGAGCTTTACTCTGTATCTAACCCTGTACCTGCCCTGGGAGTGTTTGATGGGACAGTGTAGAGGGAGCTTTACTCTGTATCTTACCCTGTACCTGTCCCTGGGAGTGTTTGATGGGACAGTGTAGAGGGAGCTTTACTCTGTATCTAACCCTGTACCTGCCCTGGGAGTGTTTGATGGGACAGTGTAGAGGGAGCTTTACTCTGTATCTAACCCTGTACCTGCCCTGGGAGTGTTTGATGGGACAGTGTAGAGGGAGCTTTACTCTGTATCTAACCCTGTACCTGCCCTGGGAGTGTTTGATGGGACAGTGTAGAGGGAGCTTTACTCTGTATCTAACCCTGTACCTGCCCTGGGAGTGTTTGATGGGACAGTGTAGAGGGAGCTTTACTCTGTATCTAACC
Source organism: Heptranchias perlo (assembly GCF_035084215.1). Classification (NCBI taxonomy): domain Eukaryota; kingdom Metazoa; phylum Chordata; class Chondrichthyes; order Hexanchiformes; family Hexanchidae; genus Heptranchias; species Heptranchias perlo. Next base: position 12,598 of record NW_027139463.1, read on the forward strand.
CTGTACCTGCCCTGGGAGTGTTTGATGGGACAGTGTAGAGGGAGCTTTACTCTGTATCTAACACTGTACCTGCCCCTGGGAGTGTCTGATGTTGAGACAGATAGGATGGATACTAAGGAGCTTTTTCCCTTCGTTGAGGGTTCTATAACAAGGGGGCATAGATTCAAGGTAAAAGGCGGGAGGTTTAGAGGGGATTTGAGAAAGAACTTTTTCACCCAGAGGGTGGTTGGAGTCTGGAACTCACTGCCTGAAAGGGTTGTGGAGGCAGGAACCCTCACAACATTCAAGAAGCATTTGGATGAGCACTTGAAATGCCATAGCATACAAGGCTACGGACCAAATGCTGGAATATGGGATTAGAGTAGACAGGGCTGATGGCCGGCGCGGACACGATGGGCCGAAGGGCCTCCATCCGTGCTGTATGACTCTATGACTCTATGAGACTTTCGCGGTCGAGAGGCAGCAAACTAACCCGTTCCTTCTGTCATCTCTCGGGTCCTTCTTCTGCCTCTCTCTCGCAGACCTGGTGGATGTACAAAGAAGGGAGGACAGGAGACCTTTGGCAACAGTGCTCGTACAGCGACGCAGAACGCACCTGGATCTGCGGTTCAGCCATGGTGACCAGCGGTGGAGGTCAGTGCGCGGATATTTCCGGAAAAAAAATCCGTCTCCTCTGCACGCACACCCCCGAACCTTGAGTTCCGTTTCCAGCTCTGGTCAGCATCATCCGAGATGGAGATGTGAGACCCCCGCCGCCCAGGCCCCAGCAACCCTTGTCTTCCGGCCGAGGGTCCAGCCAGGGGACCAGGGGCTGGACGTCAGTCCACTCCCCCTGGGCAGGGCTCAGTTGCACGGAGAAGCAAGAGAGGACTGCGTTCTGTTCTGGTCGCCACGTTTACAGGAAAGATGTGATTGCTCTGGAGAGGGCGCAGAGGAGATGTGGCCAGGACTGGAGAATTTTAGCCATGAGGAAAGATTGGGTCGGCTGGGGATCTTCTCTGCAACTTCTGTAGACTTCCCCCCTCCGTATCATCGCCCGTCTCCGCCCCCTGCCTCAGCCCATCCGCTGCTGAGACCCTCGTCCGTCCCTCTTTGTCACCTCCAGACTCGACTGTCCCAATGCTCTCCTGGCCGGCCTCCCATCGTCCACCCTCCGTAAACTCCAGCTCGTCCAAAACTCCTGCTCCCCCCCGGTATCCGAACTCACACCAAGTCCCGTTCACCCATCACCCCCTGTGCTCGCTGGACCGACACTGGTTCCCGGTCCGGGAACGCCTCGATTTTAAAATTCTCATCCTCCTGTTCAAATCCCTCCATGGCCCCTCGCCCCCCCTCCCTATCTCTGTAACCTCCTCCAGCCCCTACAATCCTCATCCTCCTGTTCAAATCCCTCCATGACCCTCGCCCCCCTCCCTATCTCTGTAACCTCCTCCAGCCCCTACAATTCTCATCCTCCTGTTCAAATCCCTCCATGACCCTCGCCCCCCTCCCTATCTCTGTAACCTCCTCCAGCCCCTACAATTCTCATCCTCCTGTTCAAATCCCTCCATGGCCCTCGCCCCCCTCCCTATCTCTGTAACCTCCTCCAGCCCCTACAATTCTCATCCTCCTGTTCAAATCCCTCCATGGCCCTCGCCCCCCCTCCCTATCACTGTAACCTCCTCCAGCCCCTACAATCCTCATCCTCCTGTTCAAATCCCTCCATGGCCCTCGCCCCCCCTCCCTATCTCTGTAACCTCCTCCAGCCCCTACAATCCTCATCCTCCTGTTCAAATCCCTCCATGGCCCTCGCCCCCCCTCCCTATCTCTGTAACCTCCTCCAGCCCCTACAATCCTCATCCTCCTGTTCAAATCCCTCCATGGCCCTCGCCCCCCCTCCCTATCTCCGTAACCTCCTCCAGCCCCTACAATCCTCATCCTCCTGTTCAAATCCCTCCATGGCCCTCGCCCCCCCTCCCTATCTCCGTAACCTCCTCCAGCCCCTACAATTCTCATCCTCTTGTTCAAATCCCTCCATGGCCCTCGCCCCCCTCCCTATCTCTGTAACCTCCTCCAGCCCCTACAATTCTCATCCTCCTGTTCAAATCCCTCCATGACCCTCGCCCCCCCCTCCCTATCTCTGTAACCTCCTCCAGTCCCTACAATTCTCATCCTCCTGTTCAAATCCCTCCATGGCCCTCGCCCCCCCTCCCTATCTCTGTAACCTCCTCCAGCCCCGACAATTCTCATCCTCCTGTTCAAATCCCTCCATGGCCCTCGCCCCCCTCCTTATCTCCGTAACCTCCTCCAGCCCCTACAATTCTCATCCTCCTGTTCAAATCCCTCCATGGCCCTCGCCCCCCTCCCTATCTCTGTAACCTCCTCCAGCCCCGACAATTCTCATCCTCCTGTTCAAATCCCTCCATTGCCCTCGCCCCCCTCCCTATCTCTGTAACCTCCTCCAGCCCCGACAATTCTCATCCTCCTGTTCAAATCCCTCCATGGCCCTCGCCCCCCTCCCTATCTCTGTAACCTCCTCCAGCCCCGACAATTCTCATCCTCCTGTTCAAATCCCTCCATGGCCCTCGCCCCCCTCCCTATCTCTGTAACCTCCTCCAGCCCCTACAATTCTCATCCTCCTGTTCAAATCCCTCCCTGGCCCTCGCCCCCCTCCCTATCTCTGTAACCTCCTCCAGCCCCGACAATTCTCATCCTCCTGTTCAAATCCCTCCATGACCCTCGCCCCCCCTCCCTATCTCTGTAACCTCCTCCAGCCCCTACAATTCTCATCCTCCTGTTCAAATCCCTCCATGGCCCTCACCCCCCCTCCCTATCTCTGTAACCTCCTCCAGCCCCGACAATTCTCATCCTCCTGTTCAAATCCCTCCATGGCCCTCACCCCCCCTCCCTATCTCTGTAACCTCCTCCAGCCCCTACAATTCTCATCCTCCTGTTCAATTCCCTCCATGGCCCTCGCCTCCGACAGTGCGGCACTCCCTCAGTACTGGCACCGGGGAGTCCGGGCCTGGATTATGGGGCTCGAGTCCTAGAGTATATCCATCTCCCTCCGACAGTGCGGCACTCCCTCAGTACTGGCACCGGGGGAGTGTGGGCCTGGATTATGGGGCTCGAGTCCTAGAGTATATCCATCTACCTCCGACAGTGCAGCACTCCCTCAGTACTGGGACCGGGGAGTGTGGGCCTGGATTATGGGGCTCGAGTCCTAGAGTATATCCATCTACCTCCGACAGTGCAGCACTCCCTCAGTACTGGCACCGGGGAGTGTGGGCCTGGATTATGGGGCTCGAGTCCTAGAGTATATCCATCTCCCTCCGACAGTGCAGCACTCCCTCAGTACTGGCACCGGGGAGTGTGGGCCTGGATTATGGGGCTCGAGTCCTAGAGTATATCCATCTCCCTCCGACAGTGCAGCACTCCCTCAGTACTGGGACCGGGGAGTGTGGGCCTGGATTATGGGGCTCGAGTCCTAGAGTATATCCATCTACCTCCGACAGTGCAGCACTCCCTCAGTACTGGGACCGGGGAGTGTGGGCCTGGATTATGGGGCTCGAGTCCTAGAGTATATCCATCTCCCTCCGACAGTGCAGCACTCCCTCAGTACTGGGACCGGGGGGTGTGGGCCTGGATTATGGGGCTCAAGTCCTAGAGTATATCCATCTCCCTCCGACAGTGCAGCACTCCCTCAGTACTGGGACCGGGGGGTGTGGGCCTGGATTATGGGGCTCGAGTCCGAGAGTAGAGACATCTACAGCGGTTAGGGTGATTGGCTCTCATACCCCAGATATAACTAAGCCAGGACTTTCTCCCACAGAGTGGCAGCACGCTGTCCAAGCCCTGATGGTACTTGCTGTTCTCTTCTCAAGTCTCTCATTCCTGATCTTCGTCTGTCAGCTCTACACACTCAGGAGAGGGAGTCTCTTCTACGTCACAGGACTCTTCCAAATCTTTTCAGGTTAGTTCACTGCCTGAAGAGATAAGAACATCAGAACCCATCTCTCCAGTCCCCCTAACTCCCCCATCGAAGCCCCTCCCTCTCGGACCCTGTGGGTGAGGTTCAGTGGGGACTGAGGGAGACGGGGAGCCTCTCGGTCCCGGTGGGTGAGGTTCAGTGTGTACTGAGGGAGACGGGGAGCCTCTCGGTCCCTGTGGGTGAGGGTCAGTGTGTACTGAGGGAGACGGGGAGCCTCTCGGTCCCTGTGGGTGAGGGTCAGTGTGTACTGAGGGAGACGGGGAGCCTCTCGGTCCCTGTGGGTGAGGGTCAGTGTGTACTGAGGGAGACGGGGAGCCTCTCGGTCCCTGTGGGTGAGGGTCAGTGTGTACTGAGGGAGACGGGGAGCCTCTCGGTCCCTGTGGGTGAGGGTCAGTGTGTACTGAGGGAGACGGGGAGCCTCTCGGTCCCTGTGGGTGAGGGTCAGTGGGACTGAGGGAGACGGGGAGCCTCTCGGTCCCTGTGGGTGAGGGTCAGTGTGTACTGAGGGAGACGGGGAGCCTCTCGGTCCCTGTGGGTGAGGGTCAGTGTGTACTGAGGGAGACGGGGAGCCTCTCCGTCCCTGTGGGTGAGGGTCAGTGTGTACTGAGGGAGACGGGGAGCCTCTCGGTCCCTGTGGGTGAGGGTCAGTGTGTACTGAGGGAGACGGGGAGCCTCTCGGTCCCTGTGGGTGAGGGTCAGTGTGTACTGAGGGAGACGGGGAGTCTCTCGGTCCCTGTGGGTGAGGGTCAGTGTGTACTGAGGGAGACGGGGAGCCTCTCGGTCCCTGTGGGTGAGGGTCAGTGTGTACTGAGGGAGACGGGGAGCCTCTCGGTCCCTGTGGGTGAGGGTCAGCGGGTACTGAGGGAGACGGGGAGCATCTCGGTCCCTGTGGGTGAGGGTCAGTGTGTACTGAGGGAGACGGGGAGCCTCTCGGTCCCTGTGGGTGAGGGTCAGTGTGTACTGAGGGAGACGGGGAGCCTCTCGGACCCTGTGGGTGAGGGTCAGTGGGTACTGAGCGAGACGGGGAGCCTCTCGGTCCCTGTGGGTGAGGGTCAGTGTGTACTGAGGGAGACGGGGAGCCTCTCGGCCCCTGTGGGTGAGGGTCAGTGTGTACTGAGGGAGACGGGGAGCCTCTCGGTCCCTGTGGGTGAGGGTCAGTGTGTACTGAGGGAGACGGGGAGCCTCTCGGCCCCTGTGGGTGAGGGTCAGTGTGTACTGAGGGAGACGGGGAGCCTCTCGGTCCCTGTGGGTGGGGTCAGTGTGTACTGAGGGAGACGGGAGCCTCTCGGTCCCTGTGGGTGAGGGTCAGTGTGTACTGAGGGAGACGGGGAGCCTCTCGGTCCCTGTGGGTGAGGGTCAGTGTGTACTGAGGGAGACGGGGAGCCTCTCGGTCCCTGTGGGTGAGGGTCAGCGGGTACTGAGGGAGACGGGGAGCATCTCGGTCCCTGTGGGTGAGGGTCAGTGTGTACTGAGGGAGACGGGGAGCCTCTCGGTCCCTGTGGGTGAGGGTCAGTGTGTACTGAGGGAGACGGGGAGCCTCTCGGACCCTGTGGGTGAGGGTCAGTGGGTACTGAGCGAGACGGGGAGCCTCTCGGTCCCTGTGGGTGAGGGTCAGTGTGTACTGAGGGAGACGGGGAGCCTCTCGGTCCCTGTGGGTGAGGGTCAGTGTGTACTGAGGGAGACGGGGAGCCTCTCGGTCCCTGTGGGTGAGGGTCAGTGTGTACTGAGGGAGACGGGGAGCCTCTCGGTCCCTGTGGGTGAGGGTCAGCGGGTACTGAGCGAGACGGGGAGCCTCTCGGTCCCTGTGGGTGAGGGTCAGTGTGTACTGAGGGAGACGGGGAGCCTCTCGGTCCCTGTGGGTGAGGGTCAGTGTGTACTGAGGGAGACGGGGAGCCTCTCGGACCCTGTGGGTGAGGGTCAGTGTGTACTGAGGGAGACGGGGAGCCTCTCGGACCCTGTGGGTGAGGGTCAGCGGGTACTGAGCGAGACGGGGAGCCTCTCGGCCCCTGTGGGTGAGGGTCAGTGTGTACTGAGCGAGACGGGGAGCCTCTCGGACCCTGTGGGTGAGGGTCAGTGTGTACTGAGGGAGACGGGGAGCCTCTCGGTCCCTGTGGGTGAGGGTCAGTGTGTACTGAGGGAGACGGTGAGCCTCTCGGACCCTGTGGGTGAGGGTCAGTGTGTACTGAGGGAGACGGGAGCCTCTCGGACCCTGTGGGTGAGGGTCAGTGTGTACTGAGGGAGACGGGGAGCCTCTCGGACCCTGTGGGTGGGGGTCAGTGTGTACTGAGGGAGACAGGAGCCTCTCGGTCCCTGTGGGTGAGCGTCAGTGTGTACTGAGGGAGACGGGGAGCCTCTCGGTCCCTGTGAGTGAGGGTCAGTGTGTACTGAGGGAGACGGGGAGCCTCTCGGTCCCTGTGGGTGAGGGTCAGTGTGTACTGAGGGAGACGGGGAGCCTCTCGGTCCCTGTGGGTGAGGGTCAGTGTGTACTGAGGGAGACGGGGAGCCTCACGGTCCCTGTGGGTGAGGGTCAGTGTGTACTGAGGGAGACGGGGAGCCTCTCGGTCCCTGTGGGTGAGGGTCAGTGTGTACTGAGGAGACGGGGAGTCTCTCGGTCCCTGTGGGTGAGGGTCAGTGTGTACTGAGGGAGACGGGGAGCCTCTCGGTCCCTGTGGGTGAGGGTCAGTGTGTACTGAGGGAGACGGGGAGCCTCTCGGTCCCTGTGGGTGAGGGTCAGTGTGTACTGAGGGAGACGGGGAGCCTCTCGGTCCCTGTGGGTGAGGGTCAGTGTGTACTGAGGGAGACGGGGAGCCTCTCGGTCCCTGTGGGTGAGGGTCAGTGTGTACTGAGGGAGACGGGGAGCCTCTCGGACCCTGTGGGTGAGGGTCAGTGTGTACTGAGGGAGACGGGGAGCCTCTCGGTCCCTGTGGGTGAGGGTCAGTGTGTACTGAGGGAGACGGGGAGTCTCTCGGTCCCTGTGGGTGAGGGTCAGTGTGTACTGAGGGAGACGGGGAGCCTCTCGGTCCCTGTGGGTGGGGTCAGTGTGTACTGAGGGAGACGGGGAGCCTCTCGGACCCTGTGGGTGAGGGTCAGTGTGTACTGAGGGAGACGGGGAGCCTCTCGGTCCCTGTGGGTGAGGGTCAGTGTGTACTGAGGGAGAGAGGAGCCTCTCGGTCCCTGTGGGTGAGGGTCAGTGTGTACTGAGGGAGACGGGGAGCCTCTCGGACCCTGTGGGTGGGGGTCAGTGTGTACTGAGGGAGACGGGGAGCCTCTCGGTCCCTGTGGGTGGGGTCAGTGTGTACTGAGGGAGAGAGGAGCCTCTCGGTCCCTGTGGGTGGGGTCAGTGTGTACTGAGGGAGACGGGGAGCCTCTCGGTCCCTGTGGGTGAGGGTCAGTGTGTACTGAGGGAGACGGGGAGCCTCTCGGACCCTGTGGGTGAGGGTCAGTGTGTACTGAGGGAGACGGGGAGCCTCTCGGTCCCTGTGGGTGAGGGTCAGTGTGTACTGAGGGAGACGGGGAGTCTCTCGGTCCCTGTGGGTGAGGGTCAGTGTGTACTGAGGGAGACGGGGAGCCTCTCGGTCCCTGTGGGTGAGGGTCAGTGTGTACTGAGCGAGACGGGGAGCCTCTCGGTCCCTGTGGGTGAGGGTCAGTGTGTACTGAGGGAGACGGGGAGCCTCTCGGACCCTGTGGGTGAGGTTCAGTGTGTACTGAGGGAGACGGAGAGCCTCTCGGTCCCTGTGGGTGAGGGTCAGTGTGTACTGAGGGAGACGGGGAGCCTCTCGGTCCCTGTGGGTGAGGGTCAGTGTGTACTGAGGGAGACGGGGAGCCTCTCGGTCCCTGTGGGTGAGGGTCAGTGTGTACTGAGGGAGACGGGGAGCCTCTCGGTCCCTGTGGGTGCGGTCAGTGTGTACTGAGGGAGACGGGGAGCCTCTCGGTCCCTGTGGGTGAGGGTCAGTGTGTACTGAGGGAGACGGGGAGCCTCTCGGTCCCTGTGGGTGAGGGTCAGTGTGTACTGAGGGAGACGGGGAGCCTCTCGGACCCTGTGGGTGGGGGTCAGTGTGTACTGAGGGAGACGGGGAGCCTCTCGGTCCCTGTGGGTGAGGGTCAGTGTGTACTGAGGGAGACGGGGAGCCTCTCGGACCCTGTGGGTGAGGGTCAGTGTGTACTGAGGGAGACGGGGAGCCTCTCGGCCCCTGTGGGTGAGGGTCAGTGTGTACTGAGGGAGACGGGGAGCCTCTCGGTCCCTGTGGGTGAGGGTCAGTGTGTACTGAGGGAGACGGGGAGCCTCTCTGTCCCTGTGGGTCAGGGTCAGTGTGTACTGAGGGAGACGGGGAGTCTCTCGGTCCCTGTGGGTGAGGGTCAGTGTGTACTGAGGGAGACGGGGAGCCTCTCGGTCCCTGTGGGTGAGGGTCAGTGTGTACTGAGGGAGACGGGGAGCCTCTCGGTCCCTGTGGGTGAGGGTCAGTGTGTACTGAGGGAGACGGGGAGCCTCTCGGTCCCTGTGGGTGAGGGTCAGTGTGTACTGAGGGAGACGGGGAGCCTCTCGGTCCCTGTGGGTGAGGGTCAGTGTGTACTGAGGGAGACGGGGAGTCTCTCGGACCCTGTGGGTGAGGGTCAGTGTGTACTGAGGGAGACGGGGAGCCTCTCGGACCCTGTGGGTGAGGGTCAGTGTGTACTGAGGGAGACAGGGAGCCTCTCGGTCCCTGTGGGTGAGGGTCAGTGGGTACTGAGCGAGACGGGGAGCCTCTCGGTCCCTGTGGGTGAGGGTCAGTGTGTACTGAGGGAGACGGGGAGCCTCTCGGTCCCTGTGGGTGAGGGTCAGTGTGTACTGAGGGAGACGGGGAGCCTCTCGGTCCCTGTGGGTGAGGGTCAGTGTGTACTGAGGGAGACGGGGAGCCTCTCGGTCCCTGTGGGTGAGGGTCAGTGTGTACTGAGGGAGAGAGGAGCCTCTCGGTCCCTGTGGGTGAGGGTCAGTGTGTACTGAGGGAGACGGGGAGCCTCTCGGTCCCTGTGGGTGAGGGTCAGTGTGTACTGAGGGAGACGGGGAGCCTCTCGGTCCCTGTGGGTGAGGGTCAGTGTGTACTGAGGGAGACGGGGAGCCTCTCGGTCCCTGTGGGTGAGGGTCAGTGTGTACTGAGGGAGACGGGGAGCCTCTCGGTCCCTGTGGGTGGGGGTCAGTGTGTACTGAGGGAGACGGGGAGCCTCTCGGTCCCTGTGGGTGAGGGTCAGTGTGTACTGAGGGAGACGGGGAGCCTCTCGGTCCCTGTGGGTGAGGGTCAGTGTGTACTGAGGGAGACGGGGAGCCTCTCGGTCCCTGTGGGTGAGGGTCAGTGTGTACTGAGGGAGACGGGGAGCCTCTCGGTCCCTGTGGGTGAGGGTCAGTGTGTACTGAGGGAGACGGGGAGCCTCTCGGTCCCTGTGGGTGAGGGTCAGTGTGTACTGGGGGAGACGGGGAGCCTCTCGGTCCCTGTGGGTGGGGTCAGTGTGTACTGAGGGAGACGGGGAGCCTCTCGGTCCCTGTGGGTGAGGGTCAGTGTGTACTGAGGGAGACGGGGAGCCTCTCGGTCCCTGTGGGTGAGGGTCAGTGTGTACTGAGGGAGACGGGGAGCCTCTCGGTCCCTGTGGGTGAGGGTCAGTGTGTACTGAGGGAGACGGGGAGCCTCTCGGACCCTGTGGGTGAGGGTCAGTGTGTACTGAGGGAGACGGGGAGCCTCTCGGACCCTGTGGGTGAGGGTCAGCGGGTACTGAGCGAGACGGGGAGCCTCTCGGCCCCTGTGGGTGAGGGTCAGTGTGTACTGAGGGAGACGGGGAGCCTCTCGGTCCCTGTGGGTGAGGGTCAGTGTGTACTGAGGGAGACGGGGAGCCTCTCGGTCCCTGTGGGTGAGGGTCAGTGTGTACTGAGGGAGACGGGGAGCCTCTCGGTCCCTGTGGGTGAGGGTCAGTGTGTACTGAGGGAGACGGGGAGCCTCTCGGACCCTGTGGGTGAGGGTCAGTGTGTACTGAGGGAGACGGGGAGCCTCTCGGTCCCTGTGGGTGAGGGTCAGTGTGTACTGAGGGAGACGGGGAGCCTCTCGGTCCCTGTGGGTGAGGGTCAGTGGGTACTGAGGGAGACGGGGAGCCTCTCGGTCCCTGTGGATGAGGGTAAGTGTGTACTGAGGGAGACGGGGAGCCTCTCGGTCCCTGTGGGTGAGGGTCAGTGTGTACTGAGGGAGACGGGGAGCCTCTCGGTCCCTGTGGGTGAGGGTCAGTGTGTACTGAGGGAGACGGGGAGCCTCTCGGTCCCTGTGGGTGGGGTCAGTGTGTACTGAGGGAGACGGGGAGCCTCTCGGTCCCTGTGGGTGAGGGTCAGTGTGTACTGAGGGAGACGGGGAGCCTCTCGGCCCCTGTGGGTGAGGGTCAGTGGGTACTGAGGGAGACGGGGAGCCTCTCGGTCCCTGTGGGTGAGGGTCAGTGTGTACTGAGGGAGACGGGGAGCCTCTCGGTCCCTGTGGGTGAGGGTCAGTGTGTACTGAGGGAGACGGGGAGCCTCTCGGTCCCTGTGGGTGAGGGTCAGTGTGTACTGAGGGAGACGGGGAGCCTCTCGGTCCCTGTGGGTGAGGGTCAGTGTGTACTGAGGGAGACGGGGAGCCTCTCGGTCCCTGTGGGTGAGGGTCAGTGTGTACTGAGGGAGACGGGGAGCCTCTCGGTCCCTGTGGGTGAGGGTCAGTGTGTACTGAGGGAGACGGGGAGCCTCTCGGACCCTGTGGGTGAGGTTCAGTGTGTACTGAGGGAGACGGGGAGCCTCTCGGTCCCTGTGGGTGAGGTTCAGTGTGTACTGAGGGAGACGGGGAGCCTCTCGGTCCCTGTGGGTGAGGGTCAGTGTGTACTGAGGGAGACGGGGAGCCTCTCGGTCCCTGTGGGTGAGGGTCAGGGGGTACTGAGGGAGACGGGGAGCCTCTCGGTCCCTGTGGGTGAGGGTCAGTGTGTACTGAGGGAGACGGGGAGCCTCTCGGTCCCTGTGGGTGAGGGTCAGTGTGTACTGAGGGAGACGGGGAGCCTCTCGGTCCCTGTGGGTGAGGGTCAGTGGGTACTGAGGTAGACGGGGAGCCTCTCGGCCCCTGTGGGTGAGGGTCAGTGTGTACTGAGGGAGACGGGGAGCCTCTCGGTCCCTGTGGGTGAGGGTCAGTGTGTACTGAGGGAGACGGGGAGTCTCTCGGTCCCTGTGGGTGAGGGTCAGTGTGTACTGAGGGAGTCGGGGAGCCTCTCGGTCCCTGTGGGTGAGGGTCAGTGGGTACTGAGGGAGACGGGGAGCCTCTCGGTCCCTGTGGGTGGGGTCAGTGGGTACTGAGGGAGACGGGGAGCCTCTCGGTCCCTGTGGGTGAGGGTCAGTGTGTACTGAGGGAGACGGGGAGCCTCTCGGACACTGTGGGTGAGGGTCAGTGTGTACTGAGGGAGACGGGGAGCCTCTCGGTCCCTGTGGGTGAGGGTCAGTGTGTACTGAGGGAGACGGGGAGCCTCTCGGACCCTGTGGGTGAGGGTCAGTGTGTACTGAGGGAGACGGGGAGCCTCTCGGACCCTGTGGGTGAGGGTCAGTGTGTACTGAGGGAGACGGGGAGCCTCTCGGTCCCTGTGGGTGAGGGTCAGTGTGTACTGAGGGAGACGGGGAGCCTCTCGATCCCTGTGGGTGAGGGTCAGTGTGTACTGAGGGAGACGGGGAGCCTCTCGGACCCTGTGGGTGAGGGTCAGTGTGTACTGAGGGAGACGGGGAGCCTCTCGGTCCCTGTGGGTGGGGGTCAGTGTGTACTGAGGGAGACGGGGAGCCTCTCGGTCCCTGTGGGTGAGGGTCAGTGTGTACTGAGGGAGACGGGGAGCCTCTCGGTCCCTGTGGGTGAGGGTCAGTGTGTACTGAGGGAGACGGGGAGCCTCTCGGTCCCTGTGGGTGGGGTCAGTGTGTACTGAGGGAGACGGGGAGCCTCTCGGTCCCTGTGGGTGAGGGTCAGTGTGTACTGAGGGAGACGGGGAGCCTCTCGGTCCCTGTGGGTGAGGGTCAGTGTGTACTGAGGGAGACGGGGAGCCTCTCGGTCCCTGTGGGTGGGGGTCAGTGGGTACTGAGGGAGACGGGGAGCCTCTCGGTCCCTGTGGGTGAGGGTCAGTGTGTACTGAGGGAGACGGGGAGCCTCTCGGTCCCTGTGGGTGAGGGTCAGCGGGTACTGAGGGAGACGGGGAGCCTCTCGGTCCCTGTGGGTGAGGGTCAGTGTGTACTGAGGGAGACGGGGAGCCTCTCGGTCCCTGTGGGTGAGGGTCAGTGTGTACTGAGGGAGACGGGGAGCCTCTCGGTCCCTGTGGGTGAGGGTCAGTGTGTACTGAGGGAGACGGGGAGCCTCTCGGTCCCTGTGGGTGAGTGTCAGGGGGTACTGAGGGAGACGGGGAGCCTCTCGGACCCTGTGGGTGAGGGTCAGTGTGTACTGAGGGAGACGGGGAGCCTCTCGGTCCCTGTGGGTGGGGTCAGTGTGTACTGAGGGAGACGGGGAGCCTCTCGGTCCCTGTGGGTGAGGGTCAGTGTGTACTGAGGGAGACGGGGAGCCTCTCGGTCCCTGTGGGTGGGGTCAGTGTGTACTGAGGGAGACGGGGAGCCTCTCGGTCCCTGTGGGTGAGGGTCAGTGGGTACTGAGGGAGACGGGAGCCTCTCGGACCCTGTGGGTGGGGGTCAGTGTGTACTGAGGGAGACGGGGAGCCTCTCGGTCTCTGTGGGTGGGGGTCAGTGTGTACTGAGGGAGACGGGGAGCCTCTCGGTCCCTGTGGGTGAGGGTCAGTGTGTACTGAGGGAGACGGGGAGCCTCTCGGCCCATGTGGGTGAGGGTCAGTGGGTACTGAGGGAGACGGGGAGCCTCTCGGTCCCTGTGGGTGAGGGTCAGTGTGTACTGAGGGAGACGGGGAGCCTCTCGGTCCCTGTGGGTGAGGGTCAGTGGGTACTGAGGGAGACGGGGAGCCTCTCGGTCCCTGTGGGTGGGGTCAGTGTGTACTGAGGGAGACGGGGAGCCTCTCGGTCCCTGTGGGTGAGGGTCAGTGGGTACTGAGGGAGACGGGGAGCCTCTCGGTCCCTGTGGGTGAGGGTCAGTGTGTACTGAGGGAGACGGGGAGCCTCTCGGTCCCTGTGGGTGGGGTCAGTGTGTACTGAGGGAGACGGGGAGTCTCTCGGTCCCTGTGGGTGAGGGTCAGTGTGTACTGAGGGAGACGGGGAGCCTCTCGGTCCCTGTGGGTGGGGTCAGTGTGTACTGAGGGAGACGGGGAGCCTCTCGGTCCCTGTAGGTGAGGGTCAGTGTGTACTGAGGGAGACGGGGAGCCTCTCGGTCCCTGTAGGTGAGGGTCAGTGTGTACTGAGGGAGACGGGGAGCCTCTCGGTCCCTGTAGGTGAGGGTCAGTGTGTACTGAGGGAGACGGGGAGCCTCTCGGTCCCTGTAGGTGAGGGTCAGTGTGTACTGAGGGAGACGGGGAGCCTCTCGGTCCCTGTGGGTGAGGGTCAGTGTGTACTGAGGGAGACGGGGAGCCTCTCGGTCCCTGTGGGTGAGGGTCAGTGGGTACTGAGGGAGACAGGAGCCTCTCGGTCCCTGTGGGTGAGGGTCAGTGTGTACTGAGGGAGACGGGGAGCCTCTCGGTCCCTGTGGGTGAGGGTCAGTGTGTACTGAGGGAGACGGGGAGCCTCTCGGTCCCTGTGGGTGAGGGTCAGTGGGTACTGAGGGAGACGGGGAGCCTCTCGGTCCCTGTGGGTGAGGGTCAGTGTGTACTGAGGGAGACGGGGAGCCTCTCGGTCCCTGTGGGTGAGGGTCAGTGTGTACTGAGGGAGACGGGGAGCCTCTCGGTCCCTGTGGGTGAGGGTCAGTGTGTACTGAGGGAGACGGGGAGCCTCTCGGTCCCTGTGGGTGGGGTCAGTGTGTACTGAGGGAGACGGGGAGCCTCTCGGTCCCTGTGGGTGGGGTCAGTGTGTACTGAGGGAGACGGGGAGCCTCTCGGCCCCTGTGGGTGAGGGTCAGTGTGTACTGAGGGAGACGGGGAGCCTCTCGGTCCCTGTGGGTGGGGTCAGTGTGTACTGAGGGAGACGGGGAGCCTCTCGGTCCCTGTGGGTGGGGTCAGTGTGTACTGAGGGAGACGGGGAGCCTCTCGGTCCCTGTGGGTGGGGTCAGTGGGTACTGAGGGAGACGGGGAGCCTCTCGGTCCCTGTGGGTGAGGGTCAGTGTGTACTGAGGGAGACGGGGAGCCTCTCGGTCCCTGTGGGTGAGGGTCAGTGTGTACTGAGGGAGACGGGGAGCCTCTCGGTCCCTGTGGGTGAGGGTCAGTGTGTACTGAGGGAGACGGGGAGCCTCTCGGTCCCTGTGGGTGGGGTCAGTGTGTACTGAGGGAGACGGGGAGCCTCTCGGTCCCTGTGGGTGAGGGTCAGTGTGTACTGAGGGAGACGGGGAGCCTCTCGGTCCCTGTGGGTGAGGGTCAGTGTGTACTGAGGGAGACGGGGAGCCTCTCGGTCCCTGTGGGTGAGGGTCAGTGTGTACTGAGGGAGACGGGGAGCCTCTCGGTCCCTGTGGGTGGGGTCAGTGTGTACTGAGGGAGACGGGGAGCCTCTCGGTCCCTGTGGGTGAGGGTCAGTGTGTACTGAGGGAGACGGGGAGCCTCTCGGTCCCTGTGGGTGAGGGTCAGTGTGTACTGAGGGAGACGGGGAGCCTCTCGGTCCCTGTGGGTGAGGGTCAGTGTGTACTGAGGGAGACGGGGAGCCTCTCGGCCCCTGTGGGTGAGGGTCAGTGTGTACTGAGGGAGACGGGGAGCCTCTCGGTCCCTGTGGGTGAGGGTCAGTGTGTACTGAGGGAGACGGGGAGCCTCTCGGTCCCTGTGGGTGAGGGTCAGTGTGTACTGAGGGAGACGGGGAGCCTCTCGGACCCTGTGGGTGAGGGTCAGTGTGTACTGAGGGAGACGGGGAGCCTCTCGGTCCCTGTGGGTGAGGGTCAGTGTGTACTGAGGGAGACGGGGAGCCTCTCGCTCCCTGTGGGTGGGGGTCAGTGTGTACTGAGGGAGACGGGGAGCCTCTCGGTCCCTGTGGGTGAGGGTCAGTGTGTACTGAGGGAGACGGGGAGCCTCTCGGTCCCTGTGGGTGAGGGTCAGTGTGTACTGAGGGAGACGGGGAGCCTCTCGTTCCCTGTGGGTGAGGGTCAGTGTGTACTGAGGGAGACGGGGAGCCTCTCGGACCCTGTGGGTGAGGGTCAGTGTGTACTGAGGGAGACGGGGAGCCTCTCGGTCCCTGTGGGTGAGGGTCAGTGTGTACTGAGGGAGACGGGGAGCCTCTCGGTCCCTGTGGGTGAGGTCAGTGTGTACTGAGGGAGACGGGGAGCCTCTCGGTCCCTGTGGGTGGGGTCAGTGTGTACTGAGGGAGACGGGGAGCCTCTCGGTCCCTGTGGGTGAGGGTCAGTGTGTACTGAGGGAGACGGGGAGCCTCTCGGTCCCTGTGGGTGAGGGTCAGTGGGTACTGATGGAGACAGGAGCCTCTCGGACCCTGTGGGTGGGGGTCAGTGTGTACTGAGGGAGACGGGGAGCCTCTCGGTCCCTGTGGGTGGGGTCAGTGTGTACTGAGGGAGACGGGGAGCCTCTCGGTCCCTGTGGGTGAGGGTCAGTGTGTACTGAGGGAGACGGGGAGCCTCTCGGCCCCTGTGGGTGGGGTCAGTGTGTACTGAGGGAGACGGGGAGCCTCTCGGTCCCTGTGGGTGGGGTCAGTGGGTACTGAGGGAGACGGGGAGCCTCTCGGACCCTGTGGGTGAGGGTCAGTGGGTACTGAGGGAGACGGGGAGCCTCTCGGACCCTGTGGTTGAGGGTCAGGGGGTACTGAGGGAGACGGGGAGCCTCTCGGACCCTGTGGGTGAGGGTCAGTGTGTACTGAGGGAGACGGGGAGCCTCTCGGTCCCTGTGGGTGAGGGTCAGTGTGTACTGAGGGAGACGGGGAGCCTCTCGGTCTCTGTGGGTGAGGGTCAGTGTGTACTGAGGGAGACGGGGAGCCTCTCGGTCCCTGTGGGTGAGGGTCAGTGTGTACTGAGGGAGACGGGGAGCCTCTCGGTCCCTGCGGGTGAGGGTCAGTGTGTACTGAGGGAGACGGGGAGCCTCTCGGCCCCTGTGGGTGAGGGTCAGTGTGTACTGAGGGAGACGGGGAGCCTCTCGGTCCCTGTGGGTGGGGTCAGTGTGTACTGAGGGAGACGGGGAGCCTCTCGGTCCCTGTGGGTGAGGGTCAGTGTGTACTGAGGGAGACGGGGAGCCTCTCGGTCCCTGTGGGTGAGGGTCAGTGTGTACTGAGGGAGACGGGGAGCCTCTCGGTCCCTGTGGGTGAGGGTCAGTGTGTACTGAGGGAGACGGGGAGCCTCTCGGTCCCTGTGGGTGAGGGTCAGTGTGTACTGAGGGAGACGGGGAGCCTCTCGGTCCCTGTGGGTGAGGGTCAGTGTGTACTGAGGGAGACGGGGAGTCTCTCGGTCCCTGTGGGTGGGGTCAGTGGGTACTGAGGGAGACGGGGAGCCTCTCGGACCCTGTGGGTGAGGGTCAATGGGTACTGAGGGAGACAGGAGCCTCTCGGTCCCTGTGGGTGGGGTCAGTGGGTACTGAGGGAGACGGGGAGCCTCTCGGACCCTGTGGGTGAGGGTCAGTGGGTACTGAGGGAGACGGGGAGCCTCTCGGACCCTGTGGGTGAGGGTCAGTGTGTACTGAGGGAGACGGGGAGCCTCTCGGTCCCTGTGGGTGAGGGTCAGTGTGTACTGAGGGAGACGGGGAGCCTCTCGGTCCCTGTGGGTGAGGGTCAGTGTGTACTGAGGGAGACGGGGAGCCTCTCGGTCCCTGTGGGTGGGGTCAGTGTGTACTGAGGGAGACGGGGAGCCTCTCGGTCCCTGTGGGTGAGGGTCAGTGTGTACTGAGGGAGACGGGGAGCCTCTTGGTCCCTGTGGGTGAGGGTCAGTGTGTACTGAGGGAGACGGGGAGCCTCTCGGTCCCTGTGGGTGAGGGTCAGTGTGTACTGAGGGAGACGGAGAGCCTCTCGGTCCCTGTGGGTGAGGGTCAGTGTGTACTGAGCGAGACGGGGAGCCTCTCGGACCCTGTGGGTGAGGGTCAGTGGGTACTGAGCGAGACGGGGAGCCTCTCGGTCCCTGTGGGTGAGGGTCAGTGTGTACTGAGGGAGACGGGGAGCCTCTCGGTCCCTGTGGGTGAGGGTCAGTGGGTACTGAGGGAGACGGGGAGCCTCTCGGTCCCTGTGGGTGAGGTTCAGTGTGTACTGAGGGAGACGGGGAGCCTCTCGGTCCCTGTGGGTGAGGGTCAGTGTGTACTGAGGGAGACGGGGAGCCTCTCGGTCCCTGTGGGTGAGGGTCAGTGTGTACTGAGGGAGACGGGGAGCCTCTCGGTCCCTGTGGGTGGGGTCAGTGTGTACTGAGGGAGACGGGGAGCCTCTCGGTCCCTGTGGGTGAGGGTCAGTGTGTACTGAGGGAGACGGGGAGCCTCTCGGTCCCTGTGGGTGAGGGTCAGTGTGTACTGAGGGAGACGGGGAGCCTCTCGGTCCCTGTGGGTGAGGGTCAGTGTGTACTGAGGGAGACGGGGAGCCTCTCGGACCCTGTGGGTGAGGGTCAGTGTGTACTGAGGGAGACAGGAGCCTCTCGGTCCCTGTGGGTGAGGTTCAGTGGGTACTGAGGGAGACGGGGAGCCTCTCGGTCCCTGTGGGTGAGGGTCAGTGTGTACTGAGGGAGACGGGGAGCCTCTCGGACCCTGTGGGTGGGGTCAGTGTGTACTGAGGGAGACGGGGAGCCTCTCGGTCCCTGTGGGTGGGGTCAGTGGGTACTGAGGGAGACGGGGAGCCTCTCGGTCCCTGTGGGTGAGGGTCAGTGTGTACTGAGGGAGACGGGGAGCCTCTCGGTCCCTGTGGGTGAGAGTCAGTGGGTACTGAGGGAGACGGGGAGCCTCTCGGTCCCTGTGGGTGAGGTTCAGTGGGTACTGAGCGAGACGGGGAGCCTCTCGGACCCTGTGGGTGAGGGTCAGTGTGTACTGAGGGAGACGGGGAGCCTCTCGGTCCCTGTGGGTGAGGGTCAGTGTGTACTGAGGGAGACGGGGAGCCTCTCGGACCCTGTGGGTCAGGGTCAGTGTGTACTGAGCGAGACGGGGAGCCTCTCGGTCCCTGTGGGTGAGGGTCAGTGTGTACTGAGGGAGACGGGGAGCCTCTCGGTCCCTGTGGGTGAGGGTCAGTGTGTACTGAGGGAGACGGGGAGCCTCTCGGACCCTGTGGGTGAGGGTCAGTGGGTACTGAGGGAGACGGGGAGCCTCTCGGTCCCTGTGGGTGAGGGTCAGCGGGTACTGAGGGAGACGGGGAGACTCTCGGACCCTGTGGGTGGGGTCAGTGTGTACTGAGGGAGACGGGGAGCCTCTCGGTCCCTGTGGGTGAGGGTCAGTGTGTACTGAGGGAGACGGGGAGCCTCTCGGTCCCTGTGGGTGAGGGTCAGCGGGTACTGAGCGAGACGGAGAGCCTCTCGGTCCCTGTGGGTGAGGGTCAGTGTGTACTGAGGGAGACGGGGAGCCTCTCGGTCCCTGTGGGTGAGGGTCAGTGTGTACTGAGGGAGACGGGGAGCCTCTCGGTCCCTGTGGGTGAGGGTCAGTGTGTACTGAGGGAGACGGGGAGCCTCTCGGTCCCTGTGGGTGAGGGTCAGCGGGTACTGAGGGAGACGGGGAGCCTCTCGGTCCCTGTGGGTGAGGGTCAGTGGGTACTGAGGGAGACGGGGAGCCTCTCGGTCCCTGTGGGTGAGGGTCAGTGTGTACTGAGGGAGACGGGGAGCCTCTCGGTCCCTGTGGGTGAGGGTCAGTGTGTACTGAGGGAGACGGGGAGCCTCTCGGTCCCTGTGGGTGAGGGTCAGTGTGTACTGAGGGAGACGGGGAGCCTCTCGGACCCTGTGGGTGAGGGTCAGCGGGTACTGAGGGAGACGGGGAGCCTCTCGGACCCTGTGGGTGAGGGTCAGGGGGTACTGAGGGAGACGGGGAGCCTCTCGGACCCTGTGGGTGAGGGTCAGTGTGTACTGAGCGAGACGGGGAGCCTCTCGTCCCCTGTGGGTGAGGGTCAGTGTGTACTGAGGGAGACGGGGAGCCTCTCGGTCCCTGTGGGTGAGGGTCAGTGTGTACTGAGGGAGACAGGAGCCTCTCGGACCCTGTGGGTGAGGGTCAGCGGGTACTGAGGGAGACGGGGAGCCTCTCGGACCCTGTGGGTGGGGTCAGTGTGTACTGAGGGAGACGGGGAGCCTCTCGGTCCCTGTGGGTGAGGGTCAGTGTGTACTGAGGGAGAGAGGAGCCGCTCGGTCCCTGTGGGTGAGGGTCAGTGTGTACTGAGGGAGACGGGGAGCCTCTCGGTCCCTGTGGGTGAGGGTCAGTGTGTACTGAGGGAGACGGGGAGCCTCTCGGTCCCTGTGGGTGAGGGTCAGTGTGTACTGAGGGAGACGGGGAGCCTCTCGGTCCCTGTGGGTGAGGGTCAGTGTGTACTGAGGGAGACGGGGAGCCTCTCGGTCCCTGTGGGTGAGGGTCAGTGTGTACTGAGGGAGACGGGGAGCCTCTCGGTCCCTGTGGGTGAGGGTCAGTGTGTACTGAGGGAGACGGGGAGCCTCTCGGACCCTGTGGGTGAGGGTCAGTGTGTACTGAGGGAGACGGGGAGCCTCTCGGTCCCTGTGGGTGAGGGTCAGTGTGTACTGAGGGAGACGGGGAGTCTCTCGGACCCTGTGGGTGAGGGTCAGTGTGTACTGAGGGAGACGGGGAGCCTCTCGGTCCCTGTGGGTGAGGGTCAGCGGGTACTGAGGGAGACAGGAGCCTCTCGGTCCCTGTGGGTGAGGGTCAGTGTGTACTGAGCGAGACGGAGAGCCTCTCGGACCCTGTGGGTGAGGGTCAGTGTGTACTGAGGGAGACGGGGAGCCTCTCGGTCCCTGTGGGTGGGGTCAGTGTGTACTGAGGGAGACGGGGAGCCTCTCGGTCCCTGTGGGTGAGGGTCAGTGTGTACTGAGGGAGACGGGGAGCCTCTCGGTCCCTGTGGGTGAGGGTCAGTGTGTACTGAGGGAGACGGGGAGCCTCTCGGTCCCTGTGGGTGGGGTCAGTGTGTACTGAGGGAGACGGGGAGCCTCTCGGTCCCTGTGGGTGAGGGTCAGTGTGTACTGAGGGAGACGGGGAGCCTCTCGGTCCCTGTGGGTGAGGGTCAGTGTGTACTGAGGGAGACGGGGAGCCTCTCGGTCCCTGTGGGTGAGGGTCAGTGTGTACTGAGGGAGACGGGGAGCCTCTCGGTCCCTGTGGGTGGGGTCAGTGTGTACTGAGGGAGACGGGGAGCCTCTCGGTCCCTGTGGGTGAGGGTCAGTGTGTACTGAGGGAGACGGGGAGCCTCTCGGCCCCTGTGGGTGAGGGTCAGTGTGTACTGAGGGAGACGGGGAGCCTCTCGGTCCCTGTGGGTGAGGGTCAGTGTGTACTGAGGGAGACGGGGAGCCTCTCGGTCCCTGTGGGTGAGGGTCAGTGTGTACTGAGGGAGACGGGGAGCCTCTCGGTCCCTGTGGGTGGGGTCAGTGTGTACTGAGCGAGACGGGGAGCCTCTCGGTCCCTGTGGGTGGGGTCAGTGTGTACTGAGGGAGACGGGGAGCCTCTCGGTCCCTGTGGGTGAGGGTCAGTGTGTACTGAGGGAGACGGGGAGCCTCTCGGTCCCTGTGGGTGAGGTCAGTGTGTACTGAGGGAGACGGGGAGCCTCTCGGTCCCTGTGGGTGAGGTCAGTGTGTACTGAGGGAGACGGGGAGCCTCTCGGACCCTGTGGGTGAGGGTCAGGGGGTACTGAGGGAGACGGGGAGCCTCTCGGTCCCTGTGGGTGAGGGTCAGCGGGTACTGAGGGAGACGGGGAGCCTCTCGGCCCCTGTGGGTGAGGGTCAGTGTGTACTGAGGGAGACGGGGAGCCTCTCGGTCCCTGTGGGTGAGGGTCAGTGTGTACTGAGGGAGAGAGGAGCCTCTCGGTCCCTGTGGGTGAGGGTCAGTGTGTACTGAGGGAGACGGGGAGCCTCTCGGTCCCTGTGGGTGAGGGTCAGTGTGTACTGAGGGAGACGGGGAGCCTCTCGGTCCCTGTGGGTGAGGGTCAGTGTGTACTGAGGGAGACGGGGAGCCTCTCGGTCCCTGTGGGTGAGGGTCAGTGTGTACTGAGGGAGACCGGGGAGCCTCTCGGTCCCTGTGGGTGAGGGTCAGTGTGTACTGAGGGAGACGGGGAGCCTCTCGGTCCCTGTGGGTGAGGGTCAGTGTGTACTGAGGGAGACGGGGAGCCTCTCGGTCCCTGTGGGTGAGGGTCAGTGTGTACTGAGGGAGACGGGGAGCCTCTCGGTCCCTGTGGGTGAGCGTCAGTGTGTACTGAGGGAGACGGGGAGCCTCTCGGACCCTGTGGGTGAGGGTCAGCGGGTACTGAGGGAGACAGGAGCCTCTCGGCCCCTGTGGGTGAGGTTCAGTGGGTACTGAGCGAGACGGGGAGCCTCTCGGCCCCTGTGGGTGAGGTTCAGTGTGTACTGAGGGAGACGGGGAGCCTCTCGGTCCCTGTGGGTGGGGTCAGTGTGTACTGAGGGAGACGGGGAGCCTCTCGGTCCCTGTGGGTGAGGGTCAGTGTGTACTGAGGGAGACGGGGAGCCTCTCGGTCCCTGTGGGTGAGGGTCAGTGTGTACTGAGGGAGACGGGGAGCCTCTCGGTCCCTGTGGGTGAGGGTCAGTGTGTACTGAGGGAGACGGGGAGCCTCTCGGTCCCTGTGGGTGAGGGTCAGTGTGTACTGAGGGAGACGGGGAGCCTCTCGGACCCTGTGGGTGAGGGTCAGTGTGTACTGAGGGAGACGGGGAGCCTCTCGGTCCCTGTGGGTGAGGGTCAGTGTGTACTGAGGGAGACGGGGAGCCTCTCGGTCCCTGTGGGTGAGGGTCAGTGTGTACTGAGTGAGACGGGGAGCCTCTCGGCCCCTGTGGGTGAGGGTCAGTGTGTACTGAGGGAGACGGGGAGCCTCTCGGTCCCTGTGGGTGAGGGTCAGTGTGTACTGAGGGAGACGGGGAGCCTCTCGGTCCCTGTGGGTGAGGGTCAGTGTGTACTGAGGGAGACGGGGAGCCTCTCGGACCCTGTGGGTGAGGGTCAGTGTGTACTGAGGGAGACGGGGAGCCTCTCGGTCCCTGTGGGTGAGGGTCAGTGTGTACTGAGGGAGACGGGGAGCCTCTCGGTCCCTGTGGGTGAGGGTCAGTGTGTACTGAGGGAGACGGGGAGCCTCTCGGTCCCTGTGGGTGAGGGTCAGTGTGTACTGAGGGAGACGGGGAGCCTCTCGGTCCCTGTGGGTGAGGGTCAGTGTGTACTGAGGGAGACGGGGAGCCTCTCGGTCCCTGTGGGTGAGGGTCAGTGGGTACTGAGGGAGACAGGGAGCCTCTCGGACCCTGTGGGTGAGGGTCAGTGTGTACTGAGGGAGACGGGGAGCCTCTCGGTCCCTGTGGGTGAGGGTCAGTGTGTACTGAGGGAGACGGGGAGCCTCTCGGTCCCTGTGGGTGAGGGTCAGTGTGTACTGAGGGAGACGGGGAGCCTCTCGGTCCCTGTGGGTGAGGGTCAGTGTGTGCTGAGGGAGACGGGGAGCCTCTCGGTCCCTGTGGGTGAGGGTCAGCGGGTACTGAGGGAGACGGGGAGCCTCTCGGACCCTGTGGGTGAGGGTCAGCGGGTACTGGAGGGGGTCCAGAACAGCTCGTTTGTTAATCTCTGTGTCCGTGTGTGGTATCTGCAGGACTCTGTGTGCTGACAGCTCCCCTCATATACACTCTGCACGTCCACGAGTTTCATGCGGACAAGGAAGGGACGTTCGGGTACAGCTACATCTTGGCC
The DNA here is from genome assembly GCF_035084215.1 of Heptranchias perlo. Taxonomy (NCBI): domain Eukaryota; kingdom Metazoa; phylum Chordata; class Chondrichthyes; order Hexanchiformes; family Hexanchidae; genus Heptranchias; species Heptranchias perlo. Next base: position 35,426 of record NW_027139463.1, read on the forward strand.
TGGGTTGTCTTCCCAATCACCCTGGCAAGTGGGATCATGTACATACACCTTCGCAAACTGGAGTAACATCTCGCCCACAATTTCAACGCTGGACTCAAATTGAGTCCCAATGTCCACATCCCATTTCCCCAAGGACATTGACCTCCCGAGTGCCGAGCTTATTTTTATGGCCCCCTCGTTTCTGGGCACCGCCTCAATCGTAGAATCCTACAGCACGGGATGAGGCCATTCGGTCCATCGTGGCCTGTGCCGGCTCTTTGAAAGATCTATCCAATTAGTCCCGCTCCCCCTGCTCTCTCCCCCGTAAATTTTTCCCCCTTTGATTATTTATCCGATTCCCCTTTTGAAAGTTATTATTGAATCTGCTCCCTTTCAGGCAGTGAATTCCAGATCAGAACAACTCGCTGCGTTAAAAAAACATTCTCCTCATCTCCCCACTCTGGCTCTTTTCCCGATCGTCTTAAATCTGTGTTGACAACCCGACCGCTACTGGAAACAGTTTCTCCCTGTTTGAGGACGTAAGGAATAGGAGCAGGAGTTGGCCGTTCGGCCCCTCGAGCCTGCCCCGCCATTCAATCAGATCATGGCTGATCTTCGACCTCAACTCCACTTTCCCGCCCGATCCCCACGTCCCTCGATTCCCCCGAGAGTCCGAAAATCCATCGATCTCAGCCTTGAATATCCTCGACGACTGAGCGTCCACAGCCCTCTGGGGGAGAGAATTCCAAAGATTCACCTCCCTCCGAGTGAAGAAATTCCTCCTCATCTCAGTCTCGAACGTCCGACCCCTTATCCTGAGACTGTGCCCCCTCGTTCTAGACTCTCCAGCCAAGGGGGGGAAACAGCCTCTCAGCATCTACCCTGTCAAGCCCCCCCTCAGAATCTTCTATGTCTCAATGAGATCTCCTCTCATTCTTCCAAACTCCAGAGAGTATCGGCCCATTCTGCTCAATCTCTCCTCATGGGACAACCCTCTCCTCCCAGGGATCAATCAATCGTCGCACGGCCTCGAAGGCAGGTATATCCTTCCTCAGATATTCACTGGATCAAAGCCCCTCATTCCATCGACTGACATCGAGTAGCATCGAGTCGACGGCACAGGAAACAGGCCATTCGGCCCAACTGGGCTATCCCGGTGTTTCCTATCCATGCGAGCCTCCTCCCTCCCCTACTCCATCTCACTCCCGCCCTTTCACGTCCGGAAAATGTTGAAGACTTGTGTTTCTGAGTTTGGAAAATGTATGATTTTATAAATAAAACTTATTTTTTCAACCAACTTACCCTCAGTTCATTTTGTGTTATTTATTCACGGGCTGTATCATGAAGGGTTAAATGACGAGGGCAGGTTGCACAGACCGGGCTTGCGTTCCCCTCGAGTATCGAAGATTGAGGGAGGGGGGGAATCGAATCGAGGGGTTTAAGATGATTAAGGGAGGGGAGATGGAGAGAAACTATTTCCTCTGGTGGGGGGAGAGTCCAGAACAAGGGGGGCAGAACCTTAAAATTAGAGCCAGGCCGTTCGGGGGGTGATGTCGGGGAGCAATTCTCCGCACAAAGGGGGGAGTGGGAATCTGGAAAACTCTCACCCCGCAAAAAAGTTGTGGACTCTGGGGGTCAGTCGGAGCTTTCAAGACTGAGGTTGATCGATTTTTGATGGGTAAAGGGTCTCGAGGGATATGGAACCAAGGAGGGTAGATGGAGTGAGGAGACAGATCAGCCGTGATCTGATTGAATGGTGGAACGAGGCTCGAAGGGCTGAATGGCCTCCTTCTGTTCCTGCACGAAAGGCTCAAGGAGCTGAATAGCCTCCTCCTGTTCCTATAGTAACAGGCTCGAGGGGCTGAATGGCCTCCTCCTGTTCCTATAGTAACAGGCTCGAGGGGCTGAATGGCCTCCTCCTGTTCCAAAAGTCACAGGCTCAAGGGGCTGAATGGCCTCCTCCTGTTCCTATAGTAACAGGCTCAAGGGGCTGAATGGCCTCCTCCTGTTCCGATAGTAACAGGCTCAAGGGGCTGAATGGCCTCCTCCTGTTCAAATAGTAACAGGCTCGAGGGTGTATTGATCATGAGGTGTATTAGATTGGTGTATTGATCATGAGGTGTATTAGATTGGTGTATTGATCATGTGGTGTATTAGATTGGTGTATTGATCATGAGGTGTATTCGATTGGTGTATTGATCATGAGGTGTATTAGATTGGTGTATTGATCATGTGGTGTATTAGATTGGTGTATTGATCATGAGGTGTATTGGATTGGTGTATTGATCATGTGGTGTATTAGATTGGTGTATTGATCATGAGGTGTATTAGATTGGTGTATTGATCATGAGGTGTATTAGATTGGTGTATTGATCATGAGGTGTATTCGATTGGTGTATTGATCATGAGGTGTATTAGATTGGTGTATTGATCATGAGGTGTATTGGATTGGTGTATTGATCATGAGGTGTATTAGATTGGTGTATTGATCATGTGGTGTATTAGATTGGTGTATTGATCATGAGGTGTATTAGATTGGTGTATTGATCATGTGGTGTATTAGATTGGTGTATTGATCATGAGGTGTATTAGATTGGTGTATTGATCATGAGGTGTATTGGATTGGTGTATTGATCATGTGGTGTATTAGATTGGTGTATTGATCATGAGGTGTATTAGATTGGTGTATTGATCATGAGGTGTATTCGATTGGTGTATTGATCATGTGGTGTATTAGATTGGTGTATTGACCATGAGGTGTATTCGATTGGTGTATTGATCATGAGGTGTATTAGATTGGTGTATTGATCATGTGGTGTATTAGATTGGTGTATTGATCATGTGGTGTATTAGATTGGTGTATTGATCATGAGGTGTATTAGATTGGTGTATTCATCATGAGGTGTATTAGATTGGTGTATTGATCATGTGGTGTATTAGATTGGTGTATTGATCATGTGGTGTATTAGATTGGTGTATTGATCATGAGGTGTATTAGATTGGTGTATTGATCATGAGGTGTATTAGATTGGTGTATTGATCATGAGGTGTATTCGATTGGTGTATTGATCATGAGGTGTATTAGATTGGTGTATTGATCATGTGGTGTATTAGATTGGTGTATTGATCATGAGGTGTATTAGATTGGTGTATTGATCATGAGGTGTATTAGATTGGTGTATTGATCATGAGGTGTATTAGATTGGTGTATTGATCATGAGGTGTATTGGATTGGTGTATTGATCATGTGGTGTATTAGATTGGTGTATTGATCATGAGGTGTATTAGATTGGTGTATTGATCATGAGGTGTATTAGATTGGTGTATTGATCATGAGGTGTATTAGATTGGTGTATTGATCATGAGGTGTATTAGATTGGTGTATTGATCATGTGGTGTATTAGATTGGTGTATTGATCATGTGGTGTATTAGATTGGTGTATTGATCATGTGGTGTATTAGATTGGTGTATTGATCATGTGGTGTATTAGATTGGTGTATTGATCATGAGGTGTATTAGATTGGTGTATTGATCATGAGGTGTATTGGATTGGTGTATTGATCATGAGGTGTATTAGATTGGTGTATTGATCATGAGGTGTATTAGATTGGTGTATTGATCATGTGGTGTATTAGATTGGTGTATTGATCATGTGGTGTATTAGATTGGTGTATTGATCATGAGGTGTATTAGATTGGTGTATTGATCATGAGGTGTATTAGATTGGTGTATTGATCATGTGGTGTATTAGATTGGTGTATTGATCATGTGGTGTATTAGATTGGTGTATTGATCATGTGGTGTATTAGATTGGTGTATTGATCATGAGGTGTATTAGATTGGTGTATTCATCATGAGGTGTATTAGATTGGTGTATTGATCATGAGGTGTATTAGATTGGTGTATTGATCATGAGGTGTATTCGATTGGTGTATTGATCATGAGGTGTATTAGATTGGTGTATTGATCATGTGGTGTATTAGATTGGTGTATTGATCATGAGGTGTATTAGATTGGTGTATTGATCATGTGGTGTATTGGATTGGTGTATTGATCATGAGGTGTATTAGTTTGGTGTATTGATCATGTGGTGTATTAGATTGGTGTATTGATCATGAGGTGTATTAGATTGGTGTATTGATCATGAGGTGTATTAGATTGGTGTATTGATCATGAGGTGTATTGGATTGGTGTATTGATCATGAGGTGTATTAGATTGGTGTATTGATCATGAGGTGTATTAGATTGGTGTATTGATCATGAGGTGTATTAGATTGGTGTATTGATCATGAGGTGTATTCGATTGGTGTATTGATCATGAGGTGTATTCGATTGGTGTATTGATCATGAGGTGTATTAGATTGGTGTATTGATCATGAGGTGTATTAGATTGGTGTATTGATCATGAGGTGTATTAGATTGGTGTATTGATCATGTGGTGTATTAGATTGGTGTATTGACCATGTGGTGTATTAGTTTGGTGTATTGATCATGAGGTGTATTAGATTGGTGTATTAATCATGTGGTGTATTAGATTGGTGTATTGATCATGAGGTGTATTAGATTGGTGTATTGATCATGAGGTGTATTAGATTGGTGTATTGATCATGTGGTGTATTAGATTGGTGTATTGATCATGTGGTGTATTAGATTGGTGTATTGATCATGAGGTGTATTAGATTGGTGTATTGATCATGAGGTGTATTAGATTGGTCTATTGATCATGTGGTGTATTGGATTGGTGTATTGATCATGAGGTGTATTGGATTGGTGTATTGATCATGAGGTGTATTAGATTGGTGTATTGATCATGTGGTGTATTAGATTGGTGTATTGATCATGAGGTGTATTAGATTGGTGTATTGATCATGAGGTGTATTGGATTGGTGTATTGATCATGAGGTGTATTAGATTGGTGTATTGATCATGAGGTGTATTGGATTGGTGTATTGATCATGAGGTGTATTAGATTGGTGTATTGATCATGTGGTGTATTAGATTGGTGTATTGATCATGTGGTGTATTAGATTGGTGTATTGATCATGAGGTGTATTAGATTGGTGTATTGATCATGAGGTGTTTTAGATTGGTGTATTGATCATGAGGTGTATTAGATTGGTGTATTGATCATGTGGTGTATTAGATTGGTGTATTGATCATGTGGTGTATTAGATTGGTGTATTGACCATGTGGTGTATTAGATTGGTGTATTGATCATGAGGTGTATTAGATTGGTGTATTGATCATGTGGTGTATTAGATTGGTGTATTGATCATGTGGTGTATTAGATTGGTGTATTGATCATGAGGTGTATTAGATTGGTGTATTGATCATGAGGTGTATTAGATTGGTGTATTGATCATGTGGTGTATTAGATTGGTGTATTGATCATGAGGTGTATTAGATTGGTGCATTGATCATGAGGTGTATTAGATTGGTGTATTGATCATGAGGTGTATTGGATTGGTGTATTGATCATGAGGTGTATTAGATTGGTGTATTGATCATGAGGTGTATTCGATTGGTGTATTGATCATGAGGTGTATTAGATTGGTGTATTGATCATGAGGTGTATTAGATTGGTGTATTGATCATGAGGTGTATTGGATTGGTGTATTGATCATGAGGTGTATTAGATTGGTGTATTGATCATGAGGTGTATTAGATTGGTGTATTGATCATGTGGTGTATTAGATTGGTGTATTGATCATGAGGTGTATTAGATTGGTGTATTGATCATGTGGTGTATTAGATTGGTGTATTGATCATGTGGTGTATTAGATTGGTGTATTGATCATGTGGTGTATTAGATTGGTGTATTGATCATGAGGTGTATTAGATTGGTGTATTGATCATGAGGTGTATTGGATTGGTGTATTGATCATGTGGTGTATTAGATTGTTGTATTGATCATGTGGTGTATTAGATTGGTGTATTGATCATGTGGTGTATTAGATTGGTGTATTGATCATGTGGTGTATTAGATTGGTGTATTGATCATGAGGTGTATTGGATTGGTGTATTGATCATGAGGTGTATTAGATTGGTGTATTGATCATGAGGTGTATTAGATTGGTGTATTGATCATGTGGTGTATTCGATTGGTGTATTGATCATGTGGTGTATTAGATTGGTGTATTGATCATGTGGTGTATTAGATTGGTGTATTGATCATGTGGTGTATTAGATTGGTGTATTGATCATGTGGTGTATTAGATTGGTATATTGATCATGAGGTGTATTAGATTGGTGTATTGATCATGAGGTGTATTAGATTGGTGTATTGATCATGAGGTGTATTAGATTGGTGTATTGATCATGAGGTGTATTAGATTGGTGTATTGATCATGAGGTGTATTCGATTGGTGTATTGATCATGAGGTGTATTAGATTGTTGTATTGATCATGAGGTGTATTAGATTGTTGTATTGATCATGTGGTGTATTAGATTGGTGTATTGATCATGAGGTGTATTAGATTGGTGTATTGATCATGAGGTGTATTAGATTGTTGTATTGACCATGAGGTGTATTAGATTGGTGTATTGACCATGTGGTGTATTAGATTGGTGTATTGATCATGTGGTGTATTAGATTGGTGTATTGATCATGTGGTGTATTAGATTGGTGTATTGATCATGTGGTGTATTAGATTGGTGTATTGATCATGAGGTGTATTAGATTGGTGTATTGATCATGAGGTGTATTAGATTGGTGTATTGATCATGTGGTGTATTAGATTGGTGTATTGATCATGAGGTGTATTAGATTGGTGTATTGATCATGTGGTGTATTAGATTGGTGTATTGATCATGTGGTGTATTAGATTGGTGTATTGATCATGTGGTGTATTAGATTGGTGTATTGACCATGTGGTGTATTAGATTGGTGTATTGACCATGAGGTGTATGCGAATGGTTTCACGTCTCTCACCCTCTCCCCACACACCCAGCCTCCAATCCCTGCCCATATTCCCTGGCCCCGTCTGTCCACCCATGATTTCTGCTCCCACTCGCAGCCTGTGACCTTCATTCTCCTCATCTCTCGAGTCCCTTTCTGTGGGACGGCCCGGCCTGGAGCCGAGCTCCTCTCTCCCCCACCCCCACTCTCCTTGCCCATCTGCCAAATGCCTGACAAATCCCTTTCTCATTAATATCCCATTCTCCCTTGTAACAGCTTGAGACTCAGTTAAATCTGTTGTTTAAATACAATTTGTTCGCGTCGTGCTGTCTTATTGATTGTTTGTGCTTCATCTTATCTCATTCGTTCCCTTCCTTCAGGCTTTTGGGACGGGGCCAAATATCAGCTGGTGATTAATCTTCTCTTCCCTCCGTTTATCCTGGGAGGCAGAGCTCTCCAGACCAGGGCCCAGTCAGGGCAGGAAAGACCCAGGCTGCAGATTGGGCCTGGGCGGAGGTCGCTGATCCCAGCTGGGGTGGGACTGAGCCCGACACAGAGCAGTCACACTCATACAGACTCACTCACACACTCATACACACTCACTCACACACTCATACACACTCACTCATACACTCACTCACACTCACTCATACACTCACTCACACACTCATACACACTCACACACTCATACACTCATACACACTCACACACTCATACAGACTCACTCACACACTCATACACACTCACTCACACACTCATACACACTCACTCATACACTCACTCACACTCACTCACACACTCATACACACTCACACACTCATACACTCATACACACTCACACACTCATACACACTCACTCACACTCATACACACTCACTCACACTCACTCACACACTCAGACACACTCACACACTCATACACTCATACACACTCACTCATACACAGATACACTCATACACACTCACTCATACTCACTCACACACTCACACACACTCACTCACACACTCTCACACTCATACACACTCACTCACACACTCATACACACTCTCACACACTCACTCACACACTCACTCACACACTCATACACACTCACACACACTCACTCACACACTCTCACACTCATACACACTCACTCACACACTCACTCACACTCATACACACTCACACACACACTCATACACTCATACACACTCATACACACTCACTCACACACTCATGCACTCATACACACTCACTCACACACTCAGTCATACACACACACTCTTACACACTCACAAACACACTTACTCACACACTCAGTCATACACACATTCATACACACTCACTCACGCACACACTCATACATACTCACTCAAACACTCATACACACTCACTCAAACACTCATACACACTCGCTCACACACGCACTCATACACACTCACTCACACACTCAGTCATACACACACACACTTACACACTCACTAACACACTTACTCACACACTCAGTCATACACACACATTCATACACACTCACTCACGCACACACTCATACATACTCACTCAAACACTCATACACACTCACACACACACTCGTACACACTCGCTCATGCACACACTCATACACACTCACTCAAACACTCATACACACTCATGTACACACTCATACACACTCACTCAAACACTCATTCACACTCACTCACACTCAGTCCAACAATCTCACTCACACACTCAGTCATACACTCTCACTCACACACACACTCATACACACTCACACACACTCAGTCATACACACTCATGTACACACTCACTCACACACTCATATACGCTCACTCACACACTCATACACTCAGTCATACACACTCATACACACTCACTCAGACACTCACACACAGTCACTCACACACTCATAAACACTCACACGCACTCAGTCATACACACGCACTCACACTCACACACTCACACATACACTCAGTCATACACTCTCACTCACACTAAGTCTTACACACACACAGTCATACAGACTCACTGACACACTCAGTCATACATACTCACACTTACACTCAATCATACACTCTCACTCACACACACACTCACTGACTGACACACTCAGTCATATACCCACACACTCACTCACTCACACATTCTGTCATACACACTCACACACTCAGTCATGCACACACACTCATACACACTCACTCACTCACACACTCAGTCATACATTCTCACATGCACATTCAGGCACACACACTCACTCACACACACTCATACACACTCACACACACACTCAGTCATACACTCTCACTCACACACACACTCAGTCATACACTCTCACTCTCACACACACCTACACACTCACTGACACACTCATACACTCTCGCTCACACACACTCACTCACACACACACTCACACACAGTCACTCACACACTCAGCCCAACAATCTCACTCACACACTTTTACACTCTCACTCACACACTCAGTCGTACACACTCACACACATATGCATACACACTCATTCACACACTCACACTAAGTCATACACACTCATACAGGCTCATTGACACACTCAGTCATACATACTCACACACACAGTCATACAATCTCACTCACACTAAGTCATACACACACACACTCATACACACTCACTGACACATTCGTACACTCTCACTCACACTCACTCACACACACACTCATACACAGTCACTCACACACTCATACACTCTCACTCACACTCAGTCCAACAATCTCACTCACACACTCAGTCATACATACTCACACACACATACCCACTCACACACACACTCATACACACTCACCCTCACACTCAGTCATACACTCTCACTCACACACACTCATACACACTCTAACACACACTCATACACACTCTAACACACATTCACTAATATACACACTCATACACACTCTAACACACACTCACTAATACACACACTCATACACACTTGCACATGCTCACACAGACACATATTCATGCACACTCACATGCATGCTCACTCACACTCATACACACTCACTCACACACTCAGTCATACACTCTCACTCACATATTCCTCCAATCTCACTTACACACTCAGTCATGCACTCTCACTCACACACACTCATACACTCTTACTCTCACACACACTCATACCCACTCACTCTCACACACACTCATACACTCTTACTCTCACACACACTCATACACACTCACTCACACACTCAGTCATACACTCTCACTCACATATTCCTCCAATCTCACTTACACACTCAGTCATGCACTCTCACTCACACACTCACTCTCACACACACTCATACACACTCACTCTCACACACACTCATACACACTCTGACTCACTCACCCACACTCTCACTCACACACTCTCATACACACTCACTCTCACACACACTCATACACACCCACACTCACACACACTCATACACACTCTAACACACACTCACTCATTCACACACTCATACACATTTGCACACACTCACACACAAACATTCATGCACACTCACACTCATGCTCACTCACATACGTACACACTCACAGACACTTACTCACACACACTCACTCACACTTACACTCACTCACTCTCATACACACTGACACACACAATCACTCACACACACTCATACATACTCTCACACACACTCATACATGCACTCACACACAATTACTCATGCACACTCACTCATACACTCAGTCATACAACTCACTCAAACACTCATACACACTCACTCACACACTCAGTCATACACTCTCACTCAAACACTCATACACATTCACACACACACTCATACTCACTCACACACTCCTACACTCTCACTCACACACTCATTCATGCACTCTCACTCACACACTCATTCATGCACTCTCACTCACACACACTCATACACACTCAAACACACTCATACACCCTCACACACACTCACACACTCACTCATTCACACATACTCATACACACTCTGACACACTCACCCACACTCGCATGCACACTCATACACACTCCAACATTCTCACTCATACACACACTCATACACTCTTGCACATGCTCACTCACACACATACACACTCACAGACACTCACTCACACACACTCACTCACACTCATACTCATACAGACTTACACACACAATCACTAACTCACACATTCATACACACCCACTCACACAGTCACTCATACACATTCACACACACACTCGTACACACTCATTCACACACACACTTGCACACACTCTCACTCACACCCTCATACACACGCTCGTACACACTCACTCACACCCATATACACACTCAATCAAACACACACTCATACAGACTCACACTCACTCGCACACACTCACATGCACTCACATACACACCCTCACATACACACTCATACACACACACACGCTCACACACATTCATACACACTCACACACACACACACTCATACACACTCATACATACACACGCGCTCACACTCACTCATACACACTCATACACGCTCACACTCACTCATACACACTCACACACACACTCATACACACTCATACACTCACTCACACACACGCTCATTCATGCACACTCGCTCACACACACAAACACTCATACACACTCTCTCACACTCACATTCACTATTTCAGACTCACATGCACTCATACACACTCTAACACACACTCACACACACACTCATACACACTTGCACACGCTCACTCACACACACATATTCATGCACACTCACACACATACACACTCACAGACACTCACTCAGACACACTCACTCACACTCATACTCATAAGACTTCCGCACACAATCACTCACACACACATTCATACACACCCACTCACACTCACTGACACATACTCACACACTCATACAAACTCACTTGCACAGTCACTCATACACACTCACTCACCTTCACACACTCATACACACACTCACTCACACACTCATACACACTCACTCACCTTCACACACTCATGCACACACTCACTCACACACTCATACACACTCACACATATACATACACACTCACACACGCACTAACACACACTCACACATACACACACACAGTCATTCACACTCTTACACACTCATACACACACACTCACACACATGCTCATACACACACACCGAGACACTCAAACACACACAAAGCTATGCACACAGGGAGGGAGAGACACAAACAGACAGAATCAGAGCGAGACAGAGAGTGAGAGACAGAGAGAGAGACAGACAGAGAGACAGAGACGAAGAGAGCCAGAGAGAGTGAGGCAGAGAGAGACAGAGAGAGAATGATAGAGAGAGAGAGAGAGAATCAGAGTGAGACAGACAGGGAGAGACAGAGAGAGAGACAGAGAAAGAGGGAGAGAGATAGAGAGAGAGAGTCAGTGAGAGCGAGAGAGACAGAGCGGAAGAGAGAGAGAGGGGGAGAGAGAGAGACAGACAGAGAAAGACAGACAGGCAGACAGACAGACAGAGAAAAAGAGAGAACGAGAGACAGAGAAAGAGGGAGAGACAGACAAAGAGAGACAGAGATAAAGAGAGAGAGACGGAGAGCGAGAGAGAGAGACAGAGAAACAGAGAGAGACAGAGACAGACAGACACAGAGAAAGAGAGAGAGAGTGAGCGAGAGACAAAGACAGAGAGAGACAGACACGTAGCAATACAAAACATACTCAGATTCACAAACACACTCAGATACACAAACACACAGAGATATACAAACACACAGATTGTACACAAACACACAGAGATATACAAACACACAGATTGTACACAAACACACAGAGATATACAAACACACAGATTGTACACAAACACACAGAGATATACAAACGAACACAGATACACATACATACAGATACACAAACACACAGATATACACAAACACATGGAGGTATACATACGCAGACAGATACACAAACACATACAGACACACAAACACAAACAGATACACGAAAACACACAGGGATATACAAACTCACATACGCACAGATACACAAACATACACACTCACACAAACACACACACTCATACACACACATAAACACACAGATATATATAGACATACACAAATACACAAACACACAGAGATAAACAAACACACAGATGTATTATAGAAACACAAGCACACAGTTATACAAACGTACAGATACACAAACACAAGCAGATACACAAACAAACACTGATACACAATCACACAGAAATACACCAACACACACAGTTACACAAACACACACAGACACGCAAACACACACAGTTACACAAACACACACAGACACGCAAACACACAGAGATACACAAACAAACACTGATACACAAACACACAGAGATACACCAACACACACAGACACGCAAACACACAGATACACAAACACACACAGACACGCAAACACACAGAGATACACAAACAAACACTGATACACAAACACACAGAGATACACAAACAAACACTGATACTCAAACACACAGAAATACATAATCACACAGAAATACACCAACACACACAGAGGCACAAACACACAGAGATACACAAACACACGGAGATATACAAGCAAACACAAATACACAAACACGCACTGATACACAAACACACAGAAATACACCAATGCACAGAGATATACAAACACACACAAATACACAGACATACATATACACAAACACAGAGAGATACAAAAACACACAATTACACAAACACACAGTGATACACAAACACATACAAATACACACAAATACACAAATACACAGAGAGATCATAGAATCATAGAAAGTTACGGCACAGAAGGAGGCCATCCGGCCCATCGTGTCCCTGCTGGCCGAAAGGTGCACGTCCAGGTACTTTTTAAATGAGTTGAGGGTCTCTGCCTCTCCCTCCCTCTCAGGCAGTGAGTTCCAGACACCCACCACCCTCTGAGTGACAAAAAATTCTCCCCAGCTCCCCTCTAATCCTTCTCCCAATCACTTTAAATCTATGCCCCCTGGTTATTGACCTCTCTGCTAAGGGAAATAGGTCCTTCCTATCCACTCTATCTCGGCCCCTCAGAATTTTATACACCTCAATTAAATCTCCCCTCAGCCTCCTCTGTTCCAAGGAGAACAACCCCAGCCTATCCAATCTTTCCTCATCGCTAAAATTCTCCAGTCCTGGCAACATCCTCGTAAATCTCCTCTGTACCCTCTCGAGTGCAATCACATCTTTCCTGTAATGTGGTGACCAGAACTGTACACAGTACTCAAACTGTGGCCCAACTAGTGTTTTATACAGTTCCAGCATAACCTCCCTGCTTTTATATTCTATGCCTCGGCTAATAAAGGAAAGTATCCCATATGCCTTTTTAACCACCTTATCTACCTGTCCTGCTCCCTTCAGGGATCTGTGGACATGCACTCCAGGGTCCCTCACTTCCTCTACATCTCTCAGTATCCTCCCATTTATTGTGTGCTCCCTTGCCTTGTTTGCCCTCCGCAAATGCATTACCTCACACTTCTCCGGATTGAATTCCATTTGCCACTTTTCTGCCCACCTGACCAGTCCGTTGATATCTTCCTGCAGTCTACAGCTTTCCTCCTCACTATCAACCACACGGCCAATTTTTGTATCATCTGCAAACTTCTTGATCAAGCCCCCCACATTCAAGTCCAAATCATTAATATATACCTCAAAAGGCAAGGGACCGAGTACTGAGCCCTGCGGAACCCCACTGGAAACAGCCTTCCAGTCACAAAAACACCCGTCGACCATTACCCTTTTCTTCCTGCCACTGAGCCAATTTTGGTTCCAACTTGCCACTCTCCCTTGGATCCCATGGGCTTTTACTTTTCTGACCAGTCTGCCATGTGGGACCTTGTCAAAAGCCTTGCTAAAATCTATGTAGATTACATCGACCGCGCTACCCTCATCGAGCCTCCTTGTTACTCCTCAAAAAATTCAATCAAGCTAGTCAGACACGACCTTCCCTTAACAAATCCGTGCTGACTGTCCTTGATCACTCCGTGCCTTTCTAAGTGATGGTTTATCCTGTCCCTCGGAATTGATTCCAATTTGCCCACCACCGAGGTTAGGCTGACTGGCCTGTAATTACTCGGTCTATCCCTCTCTCCCTTTTTAAACAACGGTACAACGTTAGCAGTCCTCCAATCCTCTGGCACCACGCTGGTAGCCAGGGAGGATTGGAAAATGATGGTCAGAGCCTCCGCTATTTCCTCCCTTGCTTCTCATAACAGCCCTGGGAGACATTTCATCCGGGCCTGGCGATTTATCCACTTTCAAAGATGCTAATAATTCCTCTCTCACTATGTTTATCCCATCCAATATTTCACACTCCTCCTCCCTAACTACAATCTCTGCATCGTGCCCCTCTTTTGTGAAGAGAGACGCAAATTATTCATTAAGAACCATCCCCACATCTTCCGCCTCCACACAGAGATTATCTTCTTGGTCTCTAGCGGGCCCTACTCTTTCCTCAGCTATCCTCTTGCTCTTTACGTATTTATATGTTCGTGTCCCAGTTAATATTCGGCTGGTTGAAATGCCCGACTGTTACTGCCCTCTTGTTTTTGCGCGTCTCAGAAATTTGCCGACATACTTGCTCCTCGATCTCCCTCTGACTGTTTGGGGGTCTCGAGTACACTCCCAGCAGTGTGGCTGCCCCTTTTGTGTTCTTCAGCTCAACCCATATGGCCTCATTTGGCGATCCTTCGAACGCATCATCCCTCCTCATGGCCGTAATTGTTTCTTTAACCGAAACTGCCACCTCCCCTCCTCTCGGTTTTAATCCCCCTCTCCATCTCGTCTGAAAACCCTGTAACCAGGGACGTCGAGCTGCCATGTTCCAGGAACAGCAAAGATATCCCCACTTGTCTATCCTCACCCTCAGCCCTAAACACGGCCGAACTCCCTTGTTGTCTAGTTTCGAACCTTCGTTTCCCCTCTGCCTTCCAAATGAACTTCCTCATTTTCAACCTTTCCTTTCCAGCTCTGTTTCTCTCCCTTCTGAATCGACACTCAGCTCCCCATGCCCCTGCCAAGCGAGTTTAAACCCTCCGGCAGCCCCCACCCCTACTCGGGGCAACGGCATCAGTGAGCCTCCCCGCGAGGATATTGGTCCCGGCCCTTTTGAGGTGCAACCCGTCCGGCCTGTAGAGACCCCGTCTCCCCCTGCAACCATACAAAACCCTGGATAGACCGCACCTGGAGTACCGTGAGCAGTTCTGGGCACCTCACCTTCGGAAGGACATACTGGCCTTGGAGGGAGTGCAGCGTAGGTTTACTAGAATGATACCCGGACTTCAAGGGGTTAAGTTACGAGGAGAGATTACACAAATTGGGGTTTCGAAGGTTAAGGGGTGATCTGATCGAAGTTTATAAGATATTAAGGGGAACGGATAGGGTGGACAGAGAGAGACTATTTCCGCTGGTTGGGGATTCTAGGAGTCGGGGGCACAGTCTAAAAATTAGAGCCAGACCTTTCAGGAGCGAGATCAGAAAACATTTCTACACACAAAGGGTGGTAGAAGTTTGGAACTCTCTTCCGCAAACAGCAATTGATACTAGCTCAATTGCTAAATTTAAATCTGAGATAGATAGCTTTTTGGCAACCAAAGGTATTAAGGGATATGGGCCAAAGGCAGGTATATGGAGTCAGATCACAGATCAGCCCATGATCTTATCAAATGGTGGAGCAGGCACGAGGGGCTGAATGGCCTCCTCCTGTTCCTATGTTGCTAAAGCCCTCCCTCCTGCACCATCTCTCCAGCTCCGCATTCATCTGCTCAATCCGCCTATTTCTGTACTCACCAGCGCGTGGCACTGGGAGTAATCTGGAGATTACTATCTCTGAGGTCCTGCTACTTAATCTCTTTCCCAACTTCTTAAAATCTCCCTGCAGGACCTCATCCCTCGTTCTAGCTAATGTCCTCGGTACTGATACGGACCACGGCCTCTGGCCGTTCACCCTCCCCGCTCCAGAATGCTCTGGGGACGCTCAGTGACATGCTGGAGCCTGGCACATCCTGGACGCACGTCTGAGGCCGCAGAAAGGCCAGGCTGCTCCCCCCAACGATCGAATTCACTGTCACTATCGCTCTCCTGACCCTCGAACATACAGAGAGACACAAACACACAGAGAGACACAAACACACAGAGAGACACAAACACAAACAGAGAGACACAAACACACAGAGAGACACAAACACACAGAGAGACACAAACACACACAGAGAGACTCAAACACACAGAGAGACACAAACACACACAGAGAGACACAAACACACACAGAGAGATACAAACACACAGAGAGACACAAACACACAGAGAGACACAAACACAGAGAGAGACACAAACACACAGAGAGAGACACAAACACACAGAGAGACACAAACACACAGAGAGACACAAACACACAGAGAGAGACACAAACACACACAGAGAGACACAAACACACACAGAGAGAGACACAAACACACAGAGAGACACAAACACACAGAGAGAGACACAAACACACAGAGAGACACAAACACAGAGAGAGACACAAACACAGAGAGAGACACAAACACACACAGAGAGACACAAACACACAGAGAGACACAAACACACAGAGGGACACAAACACACAGAGAGACACAAACACACAGAGAGACACAAACACACACAGAGAGACACAAACACACACAGAGAGAGACACAAACACACAGAGAGAGACACAAACTCACACAGAGAGACACAAACACACAGAGAGACACAAACACACAGAGAGACACAAACACACACAGAGACACAAACTCACACAGAGAGAGACACAAACACACAGAGAGACACAAACTCACACAGAGAGACACAAACACATAGAGAGACACAAACACACACAGAGAGACACAAACACACAGAGAGACACAAACACACAGAGAGACACAAACACACACAGAGAGACACAAACACACAGAGAGACACAAACAGACAGAGAGACACAAACACACACAGAGAGACACAAACACACACAGAGACAAACACACAGAGAGACACAAACACAGAGAGAGAGAGACACAAACACACAGAGAGACGAACACACAGAGAGAGACACAAACACACAGAGAGAGACAAACACACAGAGAGACACAAACACACAGAGAGACATAAACACACAGAGAGAGACACAAACACACACAGAGAGACATAAACACACACACAGAGACACAAACACACAGAGAGACACAAACACACAGAGAGAGAGACACAAACACACAGAGAGACGAACACACAGAGAGAGACACAAACACACAGAGAGAGACAAACACACAGAGAGACACAAACACACAGAGAGACATAAACACACAGAGAGAGACACAAACACACACAGAGAGACATAAACACACAGAGAGAGACACAAACACACACAGAGAGACACAAACACACAGAGAGACACAAACACACAGAGAGACACAAACACACACAGAGAGAGACACAAACACACAGAGAGACACAAACACACAGAGAGACAAACACACAGAGAGAGAGACACAAACACACAGAGAGACACAAACACACAGAGAGACACAAACACACAGAGAGACACAAACACACACAGAGAGAGACACAAACACACACAGAGACACAAACACACAGAGAGACAAACACACAGAGAGAGAGACACAAACACACAGAGAGACACAATCACACAGAGAGACACAAACACACAGAGAGACACAAACACACAGAGAGACACAAACACACACAGAGAGACACAAACGCACAGAGAGACACAAACACACACACAGAGACACAAACACACAGAGAGACAAACACACAGAGAGACACTAACACACAGAGAGACACAAACACACAGAGAGACACAAACGCACAGAGAGACACAAACACACACAGAGAGACACAAACACACAGAGAGACACAAACACACACAGAGAGACACAAACAGACAGAGAGACACAAACACACACAGAGAGACACAAACACACACAGAGACAAACACACAGAGAGACACACACACACACACACAGAGACACAAACACACAGAGAGACACAAACACACAGAGAGACAAACACACAGAGAGACACAAACACACAGAGAGACACAAACACACACAGAGACAAACACACAGAGAGACACAAACACACAGAGAGAGAGACACAAACACACAGAGAGACAAACACACAGAGAGACACAAACACACAGAGAGAGAGACACAAACACACAGAGAGACACAAACACACAGAGAGACACAAACACACACAGAGACAAACACACAGAGAGACACAAACACACAGAGAGAGAGACACAAACACACAGAGAGACACAAACACACACAGAGAGACACAAACACACAGAGAGACACAAACACACACAGAGACAAACACACAGAGAGACACAAACACACAGAGAGACACAAACACACAGAGAGAAACAAACACACAGAGAGACACAAACACACACAGAGAGACACAAACACACAGAGAGACACAAACACACAGAGAGACACAAACACACAGAGAGACAGAAACACACAGAGAGACACAAACACACAGAGAGAGACACAAACACACAGAGAGAGACACAAACACACAGAGAGAGACAGAAACACACAGAGAGACACAAACACACAGAGAGACACAAACACACAGAGAGAGACACAAACACACAGAGAGAGAGACAAACACACAGAGAAACACAAACACAGAGAGAGAGACACAAACACACAGAGAGACACAAACACACAGAGAGACACAAACACACAGAGAGACACAAACACACACAGAGAGACACAAACACACAGAGAGACAAACACACAGAGAGACACAAACACAGAGAGAGAGAGACACAAACACACAGAGAGACGAACACACAGAGAGAGACACAAACACAGAGAGAGAGACAAACACACACAGAGAGACACAAACACACAGAGAGACACAAACACACAGAGAGACACAAACACACAGAGAGACATGAACACACAGAGAGAGACACAAACACACACAGAGAGACATAAACACACACACAGAGACACAAACACACAGAGAGACACAAACACACACAGAGAGAGACACAAACACACAGAGAGACACAAACACACAGAGAGACAGAAACACACAGAGAGACACAAACACACAGAGAGAGACACAAACACACAGAGAGAGACACAAACACACAGAGAGAGACAGAAACACACAGAGAGACACAAATACACAGAGAGACACAAACACACAGAGAGACACAAACACACACAGAGACACAAACACACAGAGAGAGACAGAAACACACAGAGAGACACAAACACACAGAGAGACATAAACACACAGAGAGACACAAACACACAGAGAGACACAAACACACACAGAGAGACACAAACACACAGAGAGACACAAACACACAGGGAGACACAAACACACAGAGAGACACAAACACACACAGAGAGAGACAAACACACACAGAGATACACAAACACACACAGAGACACAAACACACACAGAGAGACACAAACACACACAGAGATACACAAACACACACAGAGACAGAAACACACACAGAGAGACACAAACACACAGAGAGAGACACAAACACACAGAGAGACACAAACACACACAGAGACACAAACACACACAGAGAGACACAAACACACAGAGAGAGACACAAACACACAGAGAGACAAACACACAGAGAGACACAAACACACACAGAGAGACACAAACACACAGAGAGAGACACAAACACACAGAGAGACACAAACACACAGAGAGACACAAACACACACAGAGAGACAAACACACAGAGAGAGACAAACACACAGAGAGACAAACACACAGAGAGACACAAACACACACACAGAGACACAAACACACAGAGAGACACAAACACACAGAGGGACACAAACACACACAGAGAGACACAAACACACAGAGAGACACAAACACACACAGAGACACAAACACACACAGAGAGAGACAAACACAGAGAGAGAGACACAAACACACAGAGAGACACAAACACACAGAGAGAGACACAAACACACACAGAGAGACACAAACACACAGAGAGACACAAACACACACACAGAGACACAAACACACAGAGAGACACAAACACACAAACACACACAGAGAGACACAAACACACAGAGAGACACAAACACACAGAGAGACAAACACACACACAGAGACACAAACACACAGAGAGACACAAACACACACAGAGAGACACAAACACACAGAGAGACACAAACACACACAGAGAGACAAACACACACAGAGAGACACAAACACACACAGAGACACAAACACACAGAGAGACACAAACACACAGAGAGAGACACAAACACACAGAGAGACACAAACACACACAGAGAGACACAAACACACAGAGAGACACAAACACACACAGAGAGACAAACACACAGAGAGAGACACAAACACACACAGAGACACAAACACACAGAGAGACACAAACACACAGAGAGACACAAACACACAGAGAGAGACACAAACACACACAGAGAGACACAAACACACAGAGAGACACAAACACACACAGAGAGACACAAACACACAGAAAGACACGAACACAGAGAGAGACACAAACACACAGAGAGAGACACAAACACACAGAGAGAGACACAAACACACACAGAGAGACACAAACAGAGAGAGAGACACAAACACTCACAGAGAGACACAAACACACAGAGAGACACAAACACACACAGAGAGACACAAACACACCGAGAGACACAAACACACACAGACACACAAACACACAGAGAGACACAAACACACAGAGAGACACAAACACACAGAGAGACACACACACAGAGAGACACAACCACACACAGAGAGACACAAACATACAGAAAGACACAAACACAGAGAGAGACACAAACACACAGAGAGAGACACAAACACACACAGAGAGACACAAACAGAGAGAGAGACACAAACACACACAGAGAGACACAAACACACAGAGAGACACAAACACACAGAGAGAGACACAAACACACAGAGAGAGACAGAAACACACAGAGAGACACAAACACACAGAGAGACACAAACACACAGAGAGACACAAACACACACAGAGACACAAACACACAGAGAGAGACAGAAACACACAGAGAGACACAAACACACAGAGAGACATAAACACACAGAGAGACACAAACACACACAGAGAGACACAAACACACAGAGAGACACAAACACACAGAGAGAGACACAAACACACAGGGAGACACACAAACACACAGAGAGACACAAACACACACAGAGAGACACAAACACACACAGAGATACACAAACACACACAGAGACACAAACACACACACAGAGACACAAACACACAGAGAGAGACACAAACACACAGAGAGACAGAAACACACAGAGAGACACAAACACACAGAGAGAGACACAAACACACAGAGAGAGACACAAACACACAGAGAGAGACAGAAACACACAGAGAGACACAAATACACAGAGAGACACAAACACACAGAGAGACACAAACACACACAGAGACACAAACACACAGAGAGAGACAGAAACACACAGAGAGACACAAACACACAGAGAGACATAAACACACAGAGAGACACAAACACACAGAGAGACACAAACACACACAGAGAGACACAAACACACAGAGAGACACAAACACACAGGGAGACACAAACACACAGAGAGACACAAACACACACAGAGAGAGACAAACACACACAGAGATACACAAACACACACAGAGACACAAACACACACAGAGAGACACAAACACACACAGAGATACACAAACACACACAGAGACAGAAACACACACAGAGAGACACAAACACACAGAGAGAGACACAAACACACAGAGAGACACAAACACACACAGAGACACAAACACACACAGAGAGACACAAACACACAGAGAGAGACACAAACACACAGAGAGACACAAACACACACAGAGACACAAACACACACAGAGAGACACAAACACACAGAGAGAGACACAAACACACAGAGAGACACAAACACACAGAGAGACACAAACACACACAGAGAGACAAACACACAGAGAGACACAAACACACAGAGAGACAAACACACAGAGAGACACAAACACACACACAGAGACACAAACACACAGAGAGACACAAACACACAGAGGGACACAAACACACACAGAGAGAGACAAACACACAGAGAGACACAAACACACAGAGAGAGACAAACACACACAGAGACACAAACACACACAGAGAGAGACAAACACAGAGAGAGAGACACAAACACACAGAGAGACACAAACACACAGAGAGAGACACAAACACACACAGAGAGACACAAACACACAGAGAGACACAAACACACACACAGAGACACAAACACACAGAGAGACACAAACACACAAACACACACAGAGAGACACAAACACACAGAGAGACACAAACACACAGAGAGACAAACACACACAGAGAGACACAAACACACAGAGAGACACAAACACACACAGAGAGACACAAACACACAGAGAGACACAAACACACACAGAGAGACAAACACACACAGAGAGACACAAACACACACAGAGACACAAACACACAGAGAGACACAAACACACAGAGAGAGACACAAACACACAGAGAGACACAAACACACAGAGAGACACAAACACACACAGAGAGACACAAACACACAGAGAGACACAAACACACACAGAGAGACAAACACACACAGAGAGACACAAACACACACAGAGAGACACAAACACACAGAGAGACACAAACACACACAGAGAGACACAAACACACAGAGAGACACAAACACACACAGAGAGACAAACACACACAGAGAGACACAAACACACACAGAGACACAAACACACAGAGAGACACAAACACACAGAGAGACACAAACACACAGAGAGAGACACAAACACACACAGAGAGACACAAACACACAGAGAGACACAAACACACACAGAGAGACACAAACACACAGAAAGACACGAACACAGAGAGAGACACAAACACACAGAGAGAGACACAAACACACAGAGAGAGACACAAACACACACAGAGAGACACAAACAGAGAGAGAGACACAAACACTCACAGAGAGACACAAACACACAGAGAGACACAAACACACAGAGAGACACAAACACACCGAGAGACACAAACACACACAGACACACAAACACACAGAGAGACACAAACACACAGAGAGACACAAACACACAGAGAGACACACACACAGAGAGACACAACCACACACAGAGAGACACAAACATACAGAAAGACACAAACACAGAGAGAGACACAAACACACAGAGAGAGACACAAACACACACAGAGAGACACAAACAGAGAGAGAGACACAAACACACACAGAGAGACACAAACACACAGAGAGACACAAACACACAGAGAGAGACACAAACACACAGAGAGAGACAGAAACACACAGAGAGACACAAACACACAGAGAGACACAAACACACAGAGAGACACAAACACACACAGAGACACAAACACACAGAGAGAGACAGAAACACACAGAGAGACACAAACACACAGAGAGACACAAACACACAGAGAGACACAAACACACACAGAGACACAAACACACAGAGAGACAGAAACACACAGAGAGACACAAACACACAGAGAGACACAAACACACAGAGAGACACAAACACACAGAGAGAGACAGAAACACACAGAGAGACACAAACACACAGAGAGACATAAACACACAGAGAGACACAAACACACAGAGAGACACAAACACACAGAGAGAGACACAAACACACAGGGAGACACACAAACACACAGAGAGACACAAACACACACAGAGAGACACAAACACACACAGAGATACACAAACACACACAGAGACACAAACACACACACAGAGACACAAACACACAGAGAGAGACACAAACACACAGAGAGACACAAACACACAGAGAGACACAAACACACAGAGAGAGACAAACACACAGAGAGACACAAACACACACACAGAGACACAAACACACAGAGAGAGACACAAACACACAGAGAGACACAAACACACAGAGAGACACAAACACAGAGAGAGAGAGACAAACACACAGAGAGACACAAACACACAGAGAGACACAAACACACACACAGAGACACAAACACACAGAGAGACACAAACACACAGAGAGAGACAAACACACAGAGAGAGACAAACACACACAGAGAGACACAAACACACAGAGAGACACAAACACACAGAGAGACACAAACACACACAGAGACACAAACACACACAGAGAGAGACACAAACACACAGAGAGACACAAACACACAGAGAGAGACACAAACACACACAGAGAGACACAAACACACAGAGAGACACAAACACACAGAGAGACACAAACACACACAGAGAGACACAAACACACAGAGAGACACAAACACACAGAGAGACACAAACACACACAGAGACAAACACACACAGAGAGACACAAACACACACAGAGAGACACAAACACACAGAGAGACACAAACACACAGAGAGACACAAACACACAGAGAGACACAAACACACACAGAGAGACACAAACACACAGAGAGACACAAACACACACAGAGAGACAAACACACACAGAGAGAGACAAACACACACAGAGAGACACAACCACACAGAGAGACACAAACACAGAGAGAGACACAAACACACAGAGAGAGACACAAACACACACAGAGAGACACAAACAGAGAGAGAGACACAAACACACACAGAGAGACACAAACACACAGAGAGACACAAACACACAGAGAGACACAAACACACCGAGAGACACAAACACAGACAGACACACAAACACACAGAGAGACACAAACACACACACACAGAGACACAAACACAGAGAGAGACACAAACACACACAGAGAGACACAAACACACACAGAGAGACACAAACACACACAGAGAGACACAAACACACACAGAGAGACACAAACACACACAGAGAGACACAAACACACAGAGGGACACAAACACACAGAGAGACACAAACACACCGAGAGACACAAACACAGACAGACACACAAACACACAGAGAGACACAAACACACACACACAGAGACAAACACACACAGAGAGACCCAACCACACACAGAGAGACACAAACACACAGAGAGACACAAACACAGAGAGAGATACAAACACACAGAGAGAGACACAAACACACACACAGAGACACAAACAGAGAGAGAGACACAAACACACACAGAGAGACACAAACACACAGAGAGACACAAACACACAGAGAGACACAAACACACAGAGAGACACAAACACACACACACAGAGACACAAACACACAGAGAGACACAAACACACACAGGGACACAAACACACAGAGAGACACAAACACACAGAGAGAGACAAACACACAGAGAGAGACAGAAACACACAGAGAGACACAAACACAGAGAGAGACACAAACACACAGAGAGACACAAACACACAGAGAGAGACAAACACACAGAGAGAGCCAAACACACACACAGAGACACAAACACGCAGAGAGACACAAACACACAGAGGGACACAAACACACACAGAGAGACACAAACACACAGAGAGACACAAACACACAGAGAGAAACAAACACACACAGAGACACAAACACACACAGAGAGAGACAAACACAGAGAGAGAGACACAAACACACAGAGAGACACAAACACACACAGAGAGACACAAACACACAGAGAGACACAAACACACAGAGAGACACAAACACACACAGAGAGACACAAACACACAGAGAGACACAAACACACAGAGAGACACAAACACACAGAGAGACAAACACACACAGAGAGACACAAACACACACAGAGAGACACAAACACACAGAGAGACACAAACACACACAGAGAGATACAAACAGACAGAGAGAGACAAACACACAGAGAGACACAAACACACAGAGACACAAACACACAGAGAGAGACACAAACACACAGAGAGACAAACACAGAGAGAGAGACACAAACACACACAGAGACACAAACACACAGAGAGACACAAACACACAGAGAGAGACACAAACACACACAGAGAGACACAACCACACAGAGAGACACAAACACAGAGAGAGACACAAACACACAGAGAGAGACACAAACACACACAGAGAGACACAAACAGAGAGAGAGACACAAACACACACAGAGAGACACAAACACACAGAGAGACACAAACACACAGAGAGACACAAACACACCGAGAGACACAAACACAGACAGACACACAAACACACAGAGAGACACAAACACACACACACAGAGACAAACACACACAGAGAGACACAACCACACACAGAGAGACACAAACACACAGAAAGACACAAACACAGAGAGAGATACAAACACACACAGAGAGACACAAACAGAGAGAGAGACACAAACACACACAGAGAGACACAAACACACACAGGGACACAAACACACAGAGAGAGAGACACTAACACACAGAGAGACACAAACACACACACACAGAGACAAACACACACAGAGAGACACAAACACACAGAAAGACACAAACACAGAGAGAGATACAAACACACACAGAGAGACACAAACAGAGAGAGAGACACAAACACACACAGAGAGACACAAACACACAGAGAGACACAAACACACAGAGAGACACAAACACACAGAGAGAGAGACACTAACACACAGAGAGACACAAACACACAGAGAGACACAAATACACAGAGAGAGAGACACAAACACACACAGAGAGAGACACAAACACACGCAGAGAGACACAAATACACAGAGAGAGAGACACAAACACACAGAGAGACACAAACACACACAGAGAGACACAAACACACAGAGAGAGACACAAATACACAGAGAGAGAGACACAAACACACAGAGAGACACAAACACACACAGAGAGACACAAACACACAGAGAGACACAAACACACAGAGAGACACAAACACACACAGAGAGACACAAACACACAGAGAGACACAAATACACACAGAGAGAGACACAAACACACGCAGAGAGACACAAATACACAGAGAGAGAGACACAAACACACAGAGAGACACAAACACACACAGAGAGACACAAACACACAGAGAGACACAAACACACAGAGAGACACAAACACACACAGAGACACAAACACACGGAGAGACACAAATACACACAGAGAGACACAAACACACACAGAGATACACAAAGACACACAGAGTCACAAACACACACAGAGAGACACAAACACAGAGAGAGAGACACAAACACACAGAGAGACACAAACACACAGAGAGAGACACAAACACACAGAGAGACAAACACACAGAGAGACACAAACACACAGAGAGACACAAACACACAGAGAGACACAAACACACACACAGAGACACAAACACGCAGAGAGACACAAACACACAGAGGGACACAAACACACACAGAGAGACACAAACACACAGAGAGACACAAACACACAGAGAGAAACAAACACACACAGAGACACAAACACACACAGAGAGAGACAAACACAGAGAGAGAGACACAAACACACAGAGAGACACAAACACACAGAGAGAGACACAAACACACACAGAGAGACACAAACACACAGAGAGACACAAACACACAGAGAGACACAAACACACACAGAGAGACACAAACACACAGAGAGACACAAACACACAGAGAGACACAAACACACAGAGAGACAAACACACACAGAGAGACAAAAACACACACAGAGAGACACAAACACACAGAGAGACACAAACACACAGAGAGAGACACAAACACACAGAGAGACACAAACACACACAGAGAGATACAAACAGACAGAGAGAGACAAACACACAGAGAGACACAAACACACACAGAGAGACACAAACACACAGAGAGAGACACAAACACACAGAGAGACAAACACACAGAGAGAGACACAAACACACACAGAGAGAGACACAAACACAGAGAGAGAGAGACACAAACACACACAGAGAGACACAAACACACAGAGAGACACAAACACACAGAGACACAAACACACAGAGAGAGACACAAACACACAGAGAGACAAACACACAGAGAGAGACACAAACACACACAGAGAGAGACACAAACACACAGAGAGAGACACAAACACACAGAGAGAGACACAAACACACACAGAGAGACACAAACACACAGAGAGACACAAACACACACAGAGAGACAAACACACACAGAGAGAGACAAACACACACAGAGAGACACAACCACACACAGAGAGACACAAACACAGAGAGAGACACAAACACACAAAGAGAGACACAAACACACACAGACACAAACAGAGAGAGAGACACAAACACACACAGAGAGACACAAACACACAGAGAGACACAAACACACCGAGAGACACAAACACACAGAGAGACACAAACACACAGAGAGACACAAACACACAGAGAGAAACAAACACACACAGAGAGACACAAACACACAGAGAGACACAAACACACCGAGAGACACAAACACACAGAGAGAGACACAAACACACACAGAGAGACAAAAACAGAGAGAGAGACACAAACACACACAGAGAGACACAAACACACAGAGAGACACAAACACACAGAGAGACACAAACACACACACACAGAGACACAAACACACACAGGGACACAAACACACAGAGAGAGAAAGAAACAGAGAGAGAGACACAAACACACACAGAGAGACACAAACACACAGAGAGACACAAACACACAGAGAGACACAAACACACAGAGAGACACAAACACACACACACAGAGACACAAACACACACAGGGACACAAACACACAGAGAGACACAAACACACAGAGAGAGACAAACACACAGAGAGAGACAGAAACACACAGAGAGACACAAACACACAGAGAGAGCCAAACACAGACACAGAGGCACAAACACATACAGGGACACGAACACACAGAGAGAGTCACAAACACACACAGGCACAAACACACAGTGAGACACAAACACACACAGACACAAACACACAGTGAGACACAAACACACAGAGAGAGACAAACACACACAGACAAAAACACACAGAGAGAGACACAAACACACACAGACACAAACACACAGAGAGACAAACACACACAGGGACACAAACACACAGAGAGACACAAACACACAGAGAGACACAAACACACAGAGACACAAACACACACAGAGAGACACAAACACACACAGGGACACAAAGACACAGAGAGACACAAACACACACAAGGACACAAACACACAGAGAGAGAGACACTAACACACAGAGAGACACAAACACACAGAGAGACACAAATACACAGAGAGAGAGACACAAACACACAGAGAGACACAAATACACAGAGAGAGAGACACAAACACACGCAGAGAGACACAAATACACAGAGAGAGAGACACAAACACACAGAGAGACACAAACACACACAGAGAGACACAAACACACACAAGGACACAAACACACAGAGAGAGAGACACTAACACACAGAGAGACACAAACACACGCAGAGAGACACAAATACACAGAGAGAGAGACACAAACACACAGAGAGACAAACACACAGAGAGACACAAACATACAGAGAGACACAAATACACAGAGAGACACAAACACACAGAGAGACACAACACACAGAGAGACACAAACACACAGAGAGACACAAACACACAGAGAGACACAAACACACAGAGAGACACAAACGCACAGAGAGACACAAACACACACAGAGAGACACAAAAACACAGAGAGAGACACAAACACACACAGATACACAAACACACAGAGAGACACAACACACAGAGAGACACAAACATACAGAGAGACACAAACACACAGAGAGACACAAACACACAGAGAGACACAAAGACACAGAGAGACACAAACACACACAGAGAGACACAAAAACACAGAGAGACACAAACACACACAGGGACACAAACACACAGAGAGACACAAAAACACAGAGAGACACAAACACACACAGAGACACAAACACACAGAGAGACACAAACACACACAGAGAGACACAAACACACAGAGAGAGACACAAACACACAGGAGAGACACAAACACACAGAGAGACACAAACACACAGAGAGAGACACAAACACACAGAGAGACACAAACACACGGAGACACAAACACACAGAGAGACACAAACACACAGAGAGACACAAACACACACAGAGAGACACAAACACACAGAGAGACACAAACACACACAGAGACACAAACACACACAGAGAGAGACAAACACAGAGAGAGAGACACAAACACACAGAGAGACACAAACACACACAGAGACACAAACACACACAGAGAGAGACAAACACAGAGAGAGAGACACAAACACACAGAGAGACACAAACACACAGAGAGAGACACAAACACACACAGAGAAACACAAACACACAGAGAGACACAAACACACACAGAGAGACAAACACACAGAGAGACACAAACACACAGAGAGACACAAACACACAGGGAGAGACACAAACACACAGAGAGACACAAACACACACAGAGAGACACAAACACACAGAGACACAAACACACCGAGAGACACAAACACACACAGAGAGACACAAACACACAGAGAGACACAAACACACAGAGAGACAAACACACAGAGAGACAAACACACAGAGAGACACAAACACACAGAGAGAGACAAACACACAGAGAGACACAAACACATAGAGAGACACAAACACACAGAGAGACACAAACACACAGAGAGACAAACACACAGAGAGACAAACACACAGAGAGACACAAACACACAGAGAGAGACAAACACACAGAGAGACACAAACACATAGAGAGACACAAACACACACAGAGAGACACAAACACACACAGAGAGACACAAACACACAGAGACACAAACACACCGAGAGACACAAACACACACAGAGAGAGACAAACACAGAGAGAGAGACAAACACACAGAGAGAGACAAACACACAGAGATACACACACACACAGAGAGAGACAAACACACACAGAGAGAGACAAACACACAGAGATACACACACAGAGAGAGAGACAAACACACAGAGAGAGACAAACACACACAGAGATACACAAACACACAGAGAGACACAAACACACAGAGAGACACAAACACACAGAGAGAGACAAACACACAGAGAGAGACACAAACACACACAGAGACACAAACACACAGAGAGACACAAACACACAGAGAGAGACACAAACACACACAGAGACACAAACACACAGAGAGACACAAACACACAGAGAGAGACACAAACACACACAGAGACACAAACACACAGAGAGACACAAACATACAGAGAGAGACACAAACACACACAGAGACACAAACACACAGAGAGAGACACAAACACACAGAGTGACACAAACAGACAGAGAGACACAAACACACACAGATACACAAACACACAGAGAGACACAAACATACAGAGAGACACAAACACACAGAGAGACACAAACACACAGAGAGACACAAACACACAGAGAGACACAAACACACACAGAGAGACACAAAAACACAGAGAGACACAAACACACACAGGGACACAAACACACAGAGAGACACAAAAACACAGAGAGACACAAACACACACAGAGACACAAACACACACAGGGACACAAACACACAGAGAGAGACACAAACACACAGGAGAGACACAAACACACAGAGAGACACAAACACACAGAGAGAGACACAAGCACACAGAGAGACACAAACACACAGAGACACAAACACACAGAGAGACACAAACACACAGAGAGACACAAACACACACAGAGAGACACAAACACACAGAGAGACACAAACACACAGAGAGACACAAACACACACAGAGACACAAACACACACAGAGAGAGACAAACACAGAGAGAGAGACACAAACACACACAGAGACACAAACACACAGAGAGAGAGACAAACACAGAGAGAGAGACACAAACACATAGAGAGACACAAACACACAGAGAGAGACACAAACACACACAGAGAGACACAAACACACAGAGAGACACAAACACACACAGAGAGAAACAAACACACAGAGAGACACAAACACACAGAGAGACACAAACACACACAGAGAGACACAAACACACAGAGAGACACAAACACACACAGAGAGAGACAAACACACAGAGAGACACAAACACAGAGAGAGACAAACACACACAGAGAGAGACAAATACAGAGAGAGAGACAAACACACAGAGATACACAAACACACAGAGAGAGACAAACACACAGAGAGAGACAAACACACAGAGAGAGACAAACACAGAGAGAGACAAACACACAGAGAGAGACACAAACACACACAGAGAGACACAAACACACAGAGAGACACAAACACACAGAGAGAGACAAACACACAGAGAGAGACAAACACACAGAGAGAGACACAAACACACACAGAGAGACACAAACACACAGAGAGACACAAACACACACAGAGAGACACAAACACACAGAGAGACACAAACACACACAGAGAGACAAACACACAGAGAGAGACAAACACACAGAGAGAGACACAAACACACACAGAGAGACACAAACACACAGAGAGAGACAAACACACAGAGAGAGAGACAAACACACAGAGAGACACAAACACACAGAGAGACACAAACACACAGAGAGAGACACAAACACACACAGAGACACAAACACACAGAGAGACACAAACACACAGAGACACAAACACACAGAGAGACACAAACACACAGAGAGACACAAACACACACAGAGAGACACAAACACACAGAGAGACACAAACACACAGAGAGACACAAACACACACAGAGACACAAACACACACAGAGAGAGACAAACACAGAGAGAGAGACACAAACACACACAGAGACACAAACACACAGAGAGAGAGACAAACACAGAGAGAGAGACACAAACACATAGAGAGACACAAACACACAGAGAGAGACACAAACACACACAGAGAGACACAAACACACAGAGAGACACAAACACACACAGAGAGAAACAAACACACAGAGAGACACAAACACACAGAGAGACACAAACACACACAGAGAGACACAAACACACAGAGAGACACAAACACACACAGAGAGAGACAAACACACAGAGAGACACAAACACAGAGAGAGACAAACACACACAGAGAGAGACAAATACAGAGAGAGAGACAAACACACAGAGATACACAAACACACAGAGAGAGACAAACACACAGAGAGAGACAAACACACAGAGAGAGACAAACACAGAGAGAGACAAACACACAGAGAGAGACACAAACACACACAGAGAGACACAAACACACAGAGAGACACAAACACACAGAGAGAGACAAACACACAGAGAGAGACAAACACACAGAGAGAGACACAAACACACACAGAGAGACACAAACACACAGAGAGACACAAACACACACAGAGAGACACAAACACACAGAGAGACACAAACACACACAGAGAGACAAACACACAGAGAGAGACAAACACACAGAGAGAGACACAAACACACACAGAGAGACACAAACACACAGAGAGAGACAAACACACAGAGAGAGAGACAAACACACAGAGAGACACAAACACACAGAGAGACACAAACACACAGAGAGAGACACAAACACACACAGAGACACAAACACACAGAGAGACACAAACACACAGAGAGAGACACAAACACACACAGAGTGACACAAACACACAGAGAGACACAAACACACACAGAGAGACAAACACACACAGAGAGACACAAACAGACACAGAGACAAACACACAGAGAGAGACACAACCACACACAGAGAGACACGAACACACAGAGAGACACAAACACAGAGAGAGACACAAACACACAGAGAGAGACACAAACAGAGAGAGAGACACAAACACACAGAGAGAGACACAAACACACACAGAGAGACACAAACACACAGAGAGACACAAACACACACAGAGACACAAACACACAGAGAGACACAAACACACAGAGAGACACAAACACACAGAGAGACACAAACACACAGAGAGACACAAACACACACAGAGACACAAACACACAGAGAGAGACACAAACACACAGAGAGAGACACAAACACACAGAGAGACACAAACACACAGAGAGAGACACAAACACACAGAGAGAGACACAAACACACAGAGAGACACAAACACACAGAGAGACACTAACACACACAGAGAGACACAACCACACACAGAGAGACACAAACACACAGAGAGACACAAACACACACAGAGACACAAACACACACAGAGACACAAACACACAGAGAGACACAAACACACACAGGGACACAAACACACAGAGAGACACAAACACACAGAGAGACACAAACACACAGAGAGAGACAGAAACACACAGAGAGACACAAACACACAGAGAGACACAAACACACAGAGAGAGCCAAACACACACACAGAGGCACAAACACATACAGGGACACGAACACACAGAGAGAGACACAAACACACACAGACACAAACACACAGTGAGATACAAACACACAGAGTGAGACAAACACACACAGACAAAAACACACAGAGAGAGACACATTCACATACAGACACAAACACACAGTGAGATACAAACACACAGAGAGAGACAAACACACACAGACAAAAACACACACAGGGACACAAACACACAGAGAGACACAAACACACAGAGACACAAACACACACAGAGAGACACAAACACACACAGGGACACAAAGACACAGAGAGACACAAACACACAGAGAGTCAAACACAGAGAGAGAGACAAACACACAGAGAGAGACACAAACACACAGAGAGAGAGACACTAACACACAGAGAGACACAAACACACGCAGAGAGACACAAATACACAGAGAGAGAGACACAAACACACAGAGAGACAAACACACAGAGAGACACAAACACACAGAGAGACACAAACACACACAGAGAGACACAAACACAGAGAGACACAAACATACAGAGAGACACAAACACACACAGGGAGAGAAACACACAGAGAGAAACACAAACACACACAGAGAGACACAAAAACACAGAGAGACACAAACACACACAGAGAGACAAACACACAGAGAGAGACACAAACACACACAGAGACACAAACACACAGAGAGACACAAACACACAGAGAGAGACACAAACACACACAGAGTGACACAAACACACAGAGAGACACAAACACACACAGATACACAAACACACAGAGAGACACAACACACAGAGAGACACAAACATACAGAGAGACACAAACACACAGAGAGACACAAACACACAGAGAGACACAAACACACACAGAGAGACACAAAAACACAGAGAGACACAAACACACACAGGGACACAAACACACAGAGAGTCACAAAAACACAGAGAGACACAAACACACAGAGAGACACAAACACACAGAGAGACACAAACACACACAGGGAGAGAAACACACAGAGAGAAACACAAACACACACAGAGAGACACAAAAACACAGAGAGACACAAACACACACAGAGACACAAACACAAACAGGGACACAAACACACAGAGAGAGACAAACACACAGAGAGAGACAAAAACACACAGAGAGACACAAACACACAGAGAGACACAAACACACAGAGAGACACAAACACACACAGAGACACAAACACACAGAGAGACACAAACACACAGAGAGAGACACAAACACACAGAGAGTGACACAAACACACAGAGAGACACAAACACACAGAGAGACACAAACACACACAGAGAGACAAACACACAGAGAGAGACACAAACACACACAGAGACACAAACACACAGAGAGACACAAACACACAGAGAGAGACACAAACACACACAGAGTGACACAAACACACAGAGAGACACAAACACACACAGATACACAAACACACAGAGAGACACAACACACAGAGAGACACAAACATACAGAGAGACACAAACACACAGAGAGACACAAACACACAGAGAGACACAAACACACACAGAGAGACACAAAAACACAGAGAGACACAAACACACACAGGGACACAAACACACAGAGAGTCACAAAAACACAGAGAGACACAAACACACACAGAGACACAAACACACACAGGGACACAAACACACAGAGAGAGACACAAACACACGAGAGAGACACAAACACACAGGAGAGACACAAACACACAGAGAGACACAAACACACAGAGAGACACAAACACACAGAGAGACACAAACACACAGAGAGACACAAACACACACAGAGAGACACAAACACACAGAGAGACACAAACACACAGAGAGACACAAACACACACAGAGACACAAACACACACAGAGAGAGACAAACACAGAGAGAGAGACACAAACACACACAGAGACACAAACACACAGAGAGAGAGACAAACACAGAGAGAGAGACACAAACACATAGAGAGACACAAACACACACAGAGACACAAACACACAGAGAGAGAGACAAACACACACAGAGAGACACAAACACACAGAGAGAAACACAAACACACACAGAGAGACACAAACACACAGAGAGACACAAACACACACAGAGAGAAACAAACACACAGAGAGACACAAACACACAGAGAGACACAAACACACACAGAGAGACACAAACACACAGAGAGACACAAACACACACAGAGAGAGACAAACACACAGAGAGACACAAACACAGAGAGAGACAAACACACACAGAGAGAGACAAACACACAGAGATACACAAACACACAGAGAGAGACAAACACACAGAGAGAGACAAACACACAGAGAGAGACAAACACAGAGAGAGACAAACACACAGAGAGAGACACAAACACACACAGAGAGACACAAACACACAGAGAGACACAAACACACAGAGAGAGACAAACACACAGAGAGAGACAAACACACAGAGAGAGACACAAACACACACAGAGAGACACAAACACACAGAGAGACACAAACACACAGAGAGACACAAACACACACAGAGAGACAAACACACAGAGAGAGACACAAACACACACAGAGACACAAACACACAGAGAGACACAAACACACAGAGAGAGACACAAACACACACAGAGTGACACAAACACACAGAGATACACAAACACACACAGAGAGACAAACACACACAGAGAGACACAAACAGACACAGAGACAAACACACAGAGAGAGACACAACCACACACAGAGCGACACGAACACACAGAGAGACACAAACACAGAGAGAGACACAAACACACAGAGAGAGACACAAACAGAGAGAGAGACACAAACACACAGAGAGAGACACAAACACACACAGAGAGACACAAACACACAGAGAGACACAAACACACACAGAGACACAAACACACAGAGAGACACAAACACACAGAGAGACACAAACACACAGAGAGACACAAACACACAGAGAGACACAAACACACACAGAGACACAAACACACAGAGAGAGACACAAACACACACAGAGAGACACAACCACACACAGAGAGACACAAACACACAGAGAGACACAAACACACACAGAGACACAAACACACACAGAGACACAAACACACAGAGAGACACAAACACACACAGGGACACAAACACACAGAGAGACACAAACACACAGAGAGACACAAACACACAGAGAGAGACAGAAACACACAGAGAGACACAAACACACAGAGAGACACAAACACACAGAGAGAGCCAAACACACACACAGAGGCACAAACACATACAGGGACACGAACACACAGAGAGAGACACAAACACACACAGACACAAACACACAGTGAGATACAAACACACAGAGAGAGACAAACACACACAGACAAAAACACACAGAGAGAGACACAATCACACACAGACACAAACACACAGTGAGATACAAACACACAGAGAGAGACAAACACACACAGACAAAAACACACACAGGGACACAAAGACACAGAGAGACACAAACACACAGAGAGACAAACACAGAGAGAGAGACAAACACACAGAGAGAGACACAAACACACAGAGAGAGAGACACTAACACACAGAGAGACACAAACACACGCAGAGAGACACAAATACACAGAGAGAGAGACACAAACACACAGAGAGACAAACACACAGAGAGACACAAACACACAGAGAGACACAAACACACACAGAGAGACACAAACACAGAGAGACACAAACATACAGAGAGACACAAACACACAGAGAGACACAAACACACAGAGAGACACAAACACACAGAGAGACACAAACACACACAGAGAGACACAAACACAGAGAGACACAAACATACAGAGAGACACAAACACACAGAGAGACACAAACACACAGAGAGACACAAACACACAGAGAGAAACACAAACACACACAGAGAGACACAAAAACAAAGAGAGACACAAACACACACAGGGACACAAACACACAGAGAGACACAAAAACACAGAGAGACACAAACACACACAGAGACACAAACACAAACAGGGACACAAACACACAGAGAGAGACAAACACACAGAGAGAGACAAAAACACACAGAGAGACACAAACACACAGAGAGACACAAACACACAGAGAGACACAAACACACAGAGAGACACAAATATACAGAGAGACACAAACACACACACACAGACAAACACACAGAGAGACACAAATACACAGAGCTACACAAACACACAGAGAGAGACAAAAAAACACAGAGAGACACAAACACACAGAGAGTCACAAACACACACACAGAGACACAAACACACAGAGAGACACAAACACACACAGAGACACAAACACACACAGAGAGACACAAACACACAGAGAGACACAAACACACACAGAGAGACACAAACACACAGAGATACACAAACACACAGAGAGAGACAAACACACACACACAGGGACACAAACACACAGAGAGACACAAACACACAGAGAGACACAAACACACAGAGAGAGACAGAAACACACAGAGAGACACAAACACACAGAGAGACACAAACACACAGAGAGAGCCAAACACACACACAGAGGCACAAACACATACAGGGACACGAACACACAGAGAGAGACACAAACACACACAGACACAAACACACAGTGAGATACAAACACACAGAGAGAGACAAACACACACAGACAAAAACACACAGAGAGAGACACAATCACACACA
Organism: Heptranchias perlo; assembly: GCF_035084215.1. Classification (NCBI taxonomy): domain Eukaryota; kingdom Metazoa; phylum Chordata; class Chondrichthyes; order Hexanchiformes; family Hexanchidae; genus Heptranchias; species Heptranchias perlo. The sequence goes on from NW_027139463.1 coordinate 75,509, forward strand.
GACACAAACACACAGTGAGATACAAACACACAGAGAGAGACAAACACACACAGACAAAAACACACACAGGGACACAAACACACAGAGAGACACAAACACACAGAGAGACAAACACAGAGAGAGAGACAAACACACAGAGAGAGACACAAACACACAGAGAGAGAGACACTAACACACAGAGACACAAACACACACAGAGAGACACAAACACACACAGGGACACAAAGACACAGAGAGACACAAACACACAGAGAGACAAACACAGAGAGAGAGACAAACACACAGAGAGAGACACAAACACACAGAGAGAGAGACACTAACACACAGAGAGACACAAACACACGCAGAGAGACACAAATACACAGAGAGAGAGACACAAACACACAGAGAGACAAACACACAGAGAGACACAAACACACAGAGAGACACAAACACACACAGAGAGACACAAACACAGAGAGACACAAACATACAGAGAGACACAAACACACAGAGAGACACAAACACACAGAGAGACACAAACACACAGAGAGAAACACAAACACACACAGAGAGACACAAAAACAAAGAGAGACACAAACACACACAGGGACACAAACACACAGAGAGACACAAAAACACAGAGAGACACAAACACACACAGAGACACAAACACAAACAGGGACACAAACACACAGAGAGAGACAAACACACAGAGAGAGACAAAAACACACAGAGAGACACAAACACACAGAGAGACACAAACACACAGAGAGACACAAACACACAGAGAGACACAAATATACAGAGAGACACAAACACACACACACAGACAAACACACAGAGAGACACAAATACACAGAGCTACACAAACACACAGAGAGAGACAAAAAAACACAGAGAGACACAAACACACAGAGAGTCACAAACACACACACAGAGACACAAACACACAGAGAGACACAAACACACACAGAGACACAAACACACACAGAGAGACACAAACACACAGAGAGACACAAACACACACAGAGAGACACAAACACACAGAGATACACAAACACACAGAGAGAGACAAACACACACACTCAGAGACACAAACACACAGAGAGACACAAACACACAGAGAGACGCAAACACACAGAGAGACAAACACACACAGAGACACAAACACACTGAGAAACACAAACACACAGAGACACAAACACACAGAGAGAGACACAAACACACAGAGAGAGACACAAACACACAGAGAGACACAAACACACACAGGGACACAAATACACAGAGAGAGACACAAACACACAGAGAGAGACACAAACACACAGAGAGACACAAACACACAGAGAGACACAAATACACACAGAGATACACAAACACACAGAGAGACAAAAACACACAGAGAGAGACACAAACATACAGAGAGACACAAGCACACAGAGAGACACAAACAAACAGAGAGACACAAACACACAGAGAGACACAAATACACAGAGATACACAAACACACAGAGAGACACAAATACACATAGAGGCACAAACACACTGAGACACAAACACACAGAGAGACACAAACACACACAGAGTCACAAACACACAGAGAGACACAAGCACACAGAGAGACACAAATACACATAGAGGCACAAACACACTGAGACACAAACACACAGAGAGACACAAACACACACAGAGAGACACAAACACACAGAGAGACACAAACACACACAGAGAGACACAAACACACAGAGAGACACAAACACACACAGAGAGACACAAACACACAGAGATACACAAACACACAGAGAGAGACAAACACACACATACAGGGACACAAACACACAGAGAGACACAAACACACAGAGAGACACAAACACACAGAGAGAGACAGAAACACACAGAGAGACACAAACACACAGAGAGACACAAACACACAGAGAGAGCCAAACACACACACAGAGGCACAAACACATACAGGGACACGAACACACAGAGAGAGACACAAACACACAGAGAGACAAACACACACAGAGACACAAACACACTGAGAAACACAAACACACAGAGACACAAACACACAGAGAGAGACACAAACACACAGAGAGAGACACAAACACACAGAGAGACACAAACACACACAGGGACACAAATACACAGAGAGAGACACAAACACACAGAGAGAGACACAAACACACAGAGAGACACAAACACACAGAGAGACACAAATACACACAGAGATACACAAACACACAGAGAGACAAAAACACACAGAGAGAGACACAAACATACAGAGAGACACAAGCACACAGAGAGACACAAACAAACAGAGAGACACAAACACACAGAGAGACACAAATACACAGAGATACACAAACACACAGAGAGACACAAATACACATAGAGGCACAAACACACTGAGACACAAACACACAGAGAGACACAAACACACACAGAGTCACAAACACACAGAGAGACACAAGCACACAGAGAGACACAAATACACATAGAGGCACAAACACACTGAGACACAAACACACAGAGAGACACAAACACACACAGAGTCACAAACACACAGAGAGACACAAACACACAGAGAGACACAAATACACATAGAGGCACAAACACACTGAGACACAAACACACAGTGAGAGACACAAACACACAGAGAGACGAACACACAGAGAGACACAAACACACACAGAGTCACAAACACACAGAGAGGCACAAACACACAGAGACACAAACAAACAGAGAGACACAAGCACACAGAGAGACACAAACAAACAGAGAGACACAAACACACAGAGGGACACAAACACACAGAGATACACAAACACACAGAGAGACACAAATACGCATAGAGGCACAAACACACTGAGACACAAACACACAGAGAGACACAAACACACACAGACTCACAAACACACAGAGATACACAAACACACTGAGAGACACAAACACACAGAGAGACACAAACACACAGAGAAACACAAACACACAGAGACACAAACACACAGAGAGACACAAATACACAGAGAGACACAAACACACAGAGACACAAACACACAGAGAGACACAAATACACAGAGAGACACAAACACACAGAGACACAAACACACAGAGAGACACAAACACACACAAATACACAAACACACAGAGAGACACAAACACACAGAGAGACACAAACACACACAGAGATACACAAACACACAGAGACACAAACACACAGAGAGAGACACAAACACACAGAGACACAAACAAACACAGATACACAAACACACACAGAAATACACAAACACACAGAGACACAAACACACAGAGAGAGACACAAACACACAGAGAGACACAAACACACACAGAGACACAAACACACACAGAGATACACAAACACACAGAGACACAAACACACAGAGAGAGACACAAACACACAGAGAGACACAAACACACACAGATGCACAAACACACAGAGACACAAACACACACAGAGAGACACAAACACACAGAGACACAAACACACACAGAGACACAAACACACAGAGAGACACAAATACACACAGAGAGACACAAACACACAGAGAGACACAAACACACAGAGATACAAACACACTCAGATACACAAATGCACAGAGAGACACAAACACACACAGAGACACAAACACACACAGAGATACACAAACACACAGAGACACAAACACACAGAGAGAGACACAAACACACAGAGAGACACAAACACACACAGATGCACAAACACACAGAGACACAAACACACACAGAGAGACACAAACACACAGAGACACAAACACACACAGAGATACACAAACACACAGAGAGACACAAATACACAGAGAGACACAAACACACAGAGAGAGACAAAAACACACAGAGAGACACAAACACACAGAGAGACACAAACACACAGAGAGACACAAACACACACAGAGACACAAATATACAAAGAGACACAAACACACACAGAGACACAAACACACAGAGAGACACAAACACACAGAGAGACACAAACACACACAGACACACAAACACAAAGAGAGACACAAACACACACACACAGAGACACAAACACACAGAGAGACACAAACACACACAGGGACACAAACACACAGAGAGACACAAACACACAGAGAGACACAAACACACAGAGAGAGACACAAACACACAGAGAGACACAAACACACAGAGAGAGACAAACACACAGAGAGAGACAAACACAGAGAGAGAGACAAACACACACAGGTACACAAACACACACACAAAGGCACAAACACATACAGGGACACAAACACACAGAGAGAGACACAAACACATACAGGGACACAAACACACAGAGAGACAAACACACAGAGAGACACAAACACACAGAGAGACACAAACACACAGAGAGACAAACACACAGAGAGACACAAATACACAGAGAGAGACACAAACACACAGAGAGACACAAACACACAGAGAGACACAAACACACAGAGAGACACAAACACACAGAGAGACACAAACACACACACACACAGACACAAACACACAGAGAGACACAAACACACACACACAGAGACACAAACACACACAGAGACACAAACACAAACACACAGAGAGACACAAACACACACACACACAGACACAAACACACAGAGAGACACAAACACACAGAGAGACACAAACACACAGAGAGACACAAACACACAGAGAGACACAAACACAAACACACAGAGACACAAACACACAGAGAGACACAAACACACACCAGAGAGACACAAACACACACAGGGACACAAACACACAGAGACACAAACACACACAGAGAGACACAAACACACAGAGACACAAACACACAGAGAGACACAAATACACAGAGAGACACAAATACACAGAGAGACACAAACACACAGAGAGAGACAAAAACTCACAGAGAGACACAAACACACAGAGAGACACAAACACACACAGAGAGACACAAACACACAGAGAGACACAAACACACAGAGAGAGACACAAACACACAGAGAGAGACACAAACACACAGAGAGAGACAAACACACAGAGAGAGACACAAACACACAGAGAGACACAAACACACAGAGAGACACAAACACACAGAGAGACACAAACACACAGAGAGACACAAACACACAGAGAGACACAAACAAACAGAGAGACACAAACAACAGAGAGACACAAACACACAGAGAGAAACAAACACACACAGAGAGACACAAACACACAGAGAGACACAAACACACAGAGAGACACAAACACACAGAGAGACACAAACACACAGAGAGAGACACAAACACACAGAGACACAAACACACAGAGAGACACAAACACACAGAGAGACACAAACACACACAGGGACACAAACACACAGAGAGACACAAACACACAGAGAGACACAAACACACACACAGAGACACAAACAGACACAGAGAGACACAAACACACCGAGAGACACAAACAGACAGAGAGACACAAACACACACAGGGACACAAACACACAGAGAGACACAAACACACACAGGGACACAAACACACAGAGAGACACAAACACACAGAGAGACACAAACACACACAGAGAGACACAAACACACACACAGAGACACAAACACACAGAGAGACACAAACACACAGAGAGACACAAACACACAGAGAGAGACAAACACACACAGAGAGACAAACACAGAGAGACAGACAAACACACACAGAGAGACAAACACAGAGAGACAGACAAACACACAGAGAGAGACAAATTCACAGAGAGAGACACAAACACACACAGAGGCACAAACACATACAGGGACACAAACACACAGAGAGAGACACAAACACATACAGGGACACAAACACACAGAGAGACACAAACACACAGAGAGAGACACAAACACACAGAGAGACACAAACACACACAGAGACAAACACACAGAGAGACACAAACACAGACACAGAGACACAAACCCACAGAGAGACACAAATACACAGAGAGACACAAACACACATAGAGAGACAAAAACACACAGAGAGACACAAACACACAGAGAGAGACAAAAACACACAGAGAGACACAAACACACAGAGAGACACAAACACACAGGGAGAGACAAAAACACACAGAGAGACACAAACACACAGAGAGAGACAAAAACACACAGAGAGACACAAACACACAGAGAGAGACAAACACACAGAGAGAGACAAAAACACACAGAGAGACACAAACACACAGAGAGACACAAACACACAGGGAGAGACACAAACACACAGAGAGACACAAACACACACAGAGAGACACAAACACACAGCGACACAAACACACAGAGAGAGTCAAACACACAGAGAGAAACAAACACACAGAGAGACACAAACACACAGAGAGACAAACACACACAGAGAGACACAAACACACAGAGACACAAACACACAGAGAGACACAAACACAAACAAATACACAAACACACAGAGACACAAACACACACAGATACACAAACACACAGAGAGACACAAATACACAGAGAGACACAAACACACAGAGACACACAAACACACAGAGAGACACAAACACACAGAGAGACACAAACACACAGAGACACAAACACACAGAGAGACACAAACACAAACAAATACACAAACACACAGAGAGACACAAACACACACAGAGAGACACAAACACACAGAGACACAAACACACACAGATACACAAACACACAGAGAGACAAAAACACACAGAGAGACACAAACACACAGGGAGAGACAAAAACACACAGAGAGACACAAACACACAGAGAGAGACAAACACACAGAGAGAGACAAAAACACACAGAGAGACACAAACACACAGAGAGACACAAACACACAGGGAGAGACACAAACACACAGAGAGACACAAACACACACAGAGAGACACAAACACACAGAGACACAAACACACCGAGAGACACAAACACACACAGAGAGAGATACAAACACACAGAGAGACACAAACACACACAGAGACAAACACACAGAGAGACACAAACGCATAGAGAGACACAAACACACACAGAGAGACACAAACACACACAGAGAGACACAAACACACAGAGACACAAACACACCGAGAGACACAAACACACACAGAGAGAGATACAAACACACAGAGAGACACAAACACACACAGAGAGACAAACACACAGAGAGACACAAACACACAGAGAGACACAAACACAGAGAGAGAGACACGAACACACAGAGAGAGACACAAACACACAAAGGGACACAAACACACAGAGAGAGACAAACACACAGAGAGAGACACAAACACACACAGGGACACAAATACACAGAGAGACACAAACACACAGAGAGACACAAACACACAGAGAGACACAAACACACACAGGGACACAAACACACACACAGAGGCACAAACACATACAGGGACACAAACACACAGAGAGAGACACAAACACACACAGGGACACAAACACACAGAGAGAGACACAAACACACACAGAGACAAACACACAGAGAGACACAAACACAGACACAGAGACACAAACACACAGAGAGACACAAATACACAGAGAGACACAAACACACAGAGAGAGACAAAAACACACAGAGAGACACAAACACACAGAGAGAGACAAAAACACACAGAGAGACACAAACACACAGAGAGACACAAACACACACAGAGAGACACAAACACACACAGAGACACAAATATACAAAGAGACACAAACACACAGAGAGAGACAAACACACACAGAGAGACACAAACACACAGAGAGACACAAACACACAGAGAGACACAAACACACACAGAGATACACAAACACACAGAGAGACACAAACACACACACAGAGACACAAACACACACAGAGAGACACAAACACACAGAGAGAGACACAAACACACAGAGAGACACAAATATACAAAGAGACACAAACACACACACACAGACAAACACACAGAGAGACACAAACACACAGAGAGACACAAACACACAGAGAGACACAAACACACACAGAGATACACAAACACACAGAGAGACACAAACACACACAGAGAGACACAAACACACACAGAGACACAAATATACAAAGAGACACAAACACACACACACAGACAAACACACAGAGAGACACAAACACACACAGGGACACAAAGACATAGAGAGACACAAACACACAGAGACACAAACACACACAGATACACAAACACACAGAGAGACAAAAACACACAGAGAGACACAAACACACAGGGAGAGACAAAAACACACAGAGAGACACAAACACACAGAGAGAGACAAAAACACACAGAGAGACACAAACACACAGAGAGAGACAAACACACAGAGAGAGACAAAAACACACAGAGAGACACAAACACACAGAGAGACACAAACACACAGGGAGAGACACAAACACACAGAGAGACACAAACACACACAGAGAGACACAAACACACAGAGACACAAACACACCGAGAGACACAAACACACACAGAGAGAGATACAAACACACAGAGAGACACAAACACACACAGAGACAAACACACAGAGAGACACAAACACATAGAGAGACACAAACACACACAGAGAGACACAAACACACACACAGAGACACAAACACACAGAGACACAAACACACCGAGAGACACAAACACACACAGAGAGAGATACAAACACACAGAGAGACACAAACACACACAGAGAGACAAACACACAGAGAGACACAAACACACAGAGAGACACAAACACACAGAGAGACACAAACACAGAGAGAGAGACACGAACACACAGAGAGAGACACAAACACACACAGGGACACAAACACACAGAGAGACACAAACACACAGAGAAACACAAACACACAGAGAGAGACAAACACACAGAGAGACACAAACACACAGAGAAACACAAACACACACAGAGACACAAACAGACAGAGAGAGACAAACACACAGAGACACAAACACACAGAGAGACACAAACACACAAAGGGACACAAACACACAGAGAGAGACAAACACACAGAGAGAGACACAAACACACACAGGGACACAAATACACAGAGAGACACAAACACACAGAGAGACACAAACACACAGAGAGACACAAACACACACAGGGACACAAACACACACACAGAGGCACAAACACATACAGGGACACAAACACACAGAGAGAGACACAAACACACACAGGGACACAAACACACAGAGAGAGACACAAACACACACAGAGACAAACACACAGAGAGACACAAACACAGACACAGAGACACAAACACACAGAGAGACACAAATACACAGAGAGACACAAACACACAGAGAGAGACAAAAACACACAGAGAGACACAAACACACACAGAGACAAACACACAGAGAGACACAAACACAGACACAGAGACACAAACACACAGAGAGAAACAAACACACAGAGAGACAAAAACACACAGAGAGACACAAACACACAGAGAGAGACAAACACACACAGAGAGACACAAACACACACAGAGACACAAACACACAGAGAGACACAAACACACACAGAGATACACAAACACACAGAGAGACACAAACACACACACAGAGACACAATCACACACAGAGAGACACAAACACACAGAGAGAGACACAAACACACAGAGAGACACAAACACACACAGAGAGACACAAACACACAGCGACACAAACACACAGAGAGAGTCAAACACACAGAGAGAAACAAACACACAGAGAGACACAAACACACAGAGAGACAAACACACACAGAGAGACACAAACACACAGAGACACAAACACACAGAGAGACACAAACACAAACAAATACACAAACACACAGAGACACAAACACACACAGATACACAAACACACAGAGAGACACAAATACACAGAGAGACACAAACACACAGAGACACACAAACACACAGAGAGACACAAACACACACAGATACACAAACACACAGAGACACAAACACACAGAGAGACACAAACACAAACAAATACACAAACACACAGAGAGACACAAACACACACAGAGAGACACAAACACACAGAGACACAAACACACACAGATACACAAACACACAGAGAGACAAAAACACACAGAGAGACACAAACACACAGGGAGAGACAAAAACACACAGAGAGACACAAACACACAGAGAGAGACAAAAACTCACAGAGAGACACAAACACACAGAGAGAGACAAACACACAGAGAGAGACAAAAACACACAGAGAGACACAAACACACAGAGAGACACAAACACACAGGGAGAGACACAAACACACAGAGAGACACAAACACACACAGAGAGACACAAACACACAGAGACACAAACACACCGAGAGACACAAACACACACAGAGAGAGATACAAACACACAGAGAGACACAAACACACACAGAGACAAACACACAGAGAGACACAAACGCATAGAGAGACACAAACACACACAGAGAGACACAAACACACACAGAGAGACACAAACACACAGAGACACAAACACACCGAGAGACACAAACACACACAGAGAGAGATACAAACACACAGAGAGACACAAACACACACAGAGAGACAAACACACAGAGAGACACAAACACACAGAGAGACACAAACACAGAGAGAGAGACACGAACACACAGAGAGAGACACAAACACACAAAGGGACACAAACACACAGAGAGAGACAAACACACAGAGAGAGACACAAACACACACAGGGACACAAATACACAGAGAGACACAAACACACAGAGAGACACAAACACACAGAGAGACACAAACACACACAGGGACACAAACACACACACAGAGGCACAAACACATACAGGGACACAAACACACAGAGAGAGACACAAACACACACAGGGACACAAACACACAGAGAGAGACACAAACACACACAGAGACAAACACACAGAGAGACACAAACACAGACACAGAGACACAAACACACAGAGAGACACAAATACACAGAGAGACACAAACACACAGAGAGAGACAAAAACACACAGAGAGACACAAACACACAGAGAGAGACAAAAACACACAGAGAGACACAAACACACAGAGAGACACAAACACACACAGAGAGACACAAACACACACAGAGACACAAATATACAAAGAGACACAAACACACAGAGAGAGACAAACACACACAGAGAGACACAAACACACAGAGAGACACAAACACACAGAGAGACACAAACACACAGAGAGACACAAACACACACAGAGATACACAAACACACAGAGAGACACAAACACACACACAGAGACACAAACACACACAGAGAGACACAAACACACAGAGAGAGACACAAACACACAGAGAGACACAAATATACAAAGAGACACAAACACACACACACAGACAAACACACAGAGAGACACAAACACACAGAGAGACACAAACACACAGAGAGACACAAACACACACAGAGATACACAAACACACAGAGAGACACAAACACACACAGAGAGACACAAACACACACAGAGACACAAATATACAAAGAGACACAAACACACACACACAGACAAACACACAGAGAGACACAAACACACACAGGGACACAAAGACATAGAGAGACACAAACACACAGAGACACAAACACACACAGATACACAAACACACAGAGAGACAAAAACACACAGAGAGACACAAACACACAGGGGGAGACAAAAACACACAGAGAGACACAAACACACAGAGAGAGACAAAAACACACAGAGAGACACAAACACACAGAGAGAGACAAACACACAGAGAGAGACAAAAACACACAGAGAGACACAAACACACAGAGAGACACAAACACACAGGGAGAGACACAAACACACAGAGAGACACAAACACACACAGAGAGACACAAACACACAGAGACACAAACACACCGAGAGACACAAACACACACAGAGAGAGATACAAACACACAGAGAGACACAAACACACACAGAGACAAACACACAGAGAGACACAAACACATAGAGAGACACAAACACACACAGAGAGACACAAACACACACACAGAGACACAAACACACAGAGACACAAACACACCGAGAGACACAAACACACACAGAGAGAGATACAAACACACAGAGAGACACAAACACACACAGAGAGACAAACACACAGAGAGACACAAACACACAGAGAGACACAAACACACAGAGAGACACAAACACAGAGAGAGAGACACGAACACACAGAGAGAGACACAAACACACACAGGGACACAAACACACAGAGAGACACAAACACACAGAGAAACACAAACACACAGAGAGAGACAAACACACAGAGAGACACAAACACACAGAGAAACACAAACACACACAGAGACACAAACAGACAGAGAGAGACAAACACACAGAGACACAAACACACAGAGAGACACAAACACACAAAGGGACACAAACACACAGAGAGAGACAAACACACAGAGAGAGACACAAACACACACAGGGACACAAATACACAGAGAGACACAAACACACAGAGAGACACAAACACACAGAGAGACACAAACACACACAGGGACACAAACACACACACAGAGGCACAAACACATACAGGGACACAAACACACAGAGAGAGACACAAACACACACAGGGACACAAACACACAGAGAGAGACACAAACACACACAGAGACAAACACACAGAGAGACACAAACACAGACACAGAGACACAAACACACAGAGAGACACAAATACACAGAGAGACACAAACACACAGAGAGAGACAAAAACACACAGAGAGACACAAACACACACAGAGACAAACACACAGAGAGACACAAACACAGACACAGAGACACAAACACACAGAGAGAAACAAACACACAGAGAGACAAAAACACACAGAGAGACACAAACACACAGAGAGAGACACAAACACACAGAGAGACACAAACACACAGAGAGAGACAAACACACAGAGAGAGACACAAACACACACAGAGACACAAACACACACAGAGACACAAACACACACAGAGACACAAACACACAGAGCGACAAACACACAGAGAGACACAAACACACACAGAGACACAAACACACAGAGAGACACAAACACACACAGAGATACACAAACACACAGAGAGACACAAACACACACACAGAGACACAATCACACACAGAGAGACACAAACACACAGAGAGAGACACAAACACACAGAGAGACACAAATATACAAAGAGACACAAACACACACACACAGACAAACACACAGAGAGACACAAACACACAGAGAGACACAAACACACAGAGAGACACAAACACACACAGAGATACACAAACACGCAGAGAGACACAAACACACACAGAGAGACACAAACACACACAGAGACACAAATATACAAAGAGACACAAACACACACACACAGACAAACACACAGAGAGACACAAACACACACAGGGACACAAAGACATAGAGAGACACAAACACACAGAGAGACACAAACACACAGAGAGACACAAACACACACAGAGATACACAAACACACAGAGAGACACAAACACACAGAGAGAGACACAAACACACAGAGAGACACAAACACACAGAGAGAGACACAAACACACAGAGAGACACAAACACACACAGAGAGATACAAACACACACAGAGAGACACAAACACACAGAGAGACACAAACACACACAGAGACACAAACAAACAGAGAGACACAAGCACACAGAGAGACACAAACAAACAGAGAGACACAAACACACAGAGATACACAAACACACAGAGAGACACAAATACACATAGAGGCACAAACACACTGAGACACAAACACACAGAGAGACACAAACACACACAGGGACACAAACACACACAGAGAGACACAAACACACACAGAGAGACACAAATACACATAGAGTCACAAACACACAGAGAGACAAAAACACACAGAGAGACACAAACACAGACACAGAGACACAAACACACAGAGAGACACAAATACACAGAGAGACACAAACACACAGAGAGAGACAAAAACACACAGAGAGACACAAACACACACAGAGAGAGATACAAACACACAGAGAGACACAAACACACACAGAGAGACAAACACACAGAGAGACACAAACACACAGAGAGACACAAACACAGAGAGAGAGACACGAACACACAGAGAGAGACACAAACACACAAAGGGACACAAACACACAGAGAGAGACAAACACACAGAGAGAGACACAAACACACACAGGGACACAAATACACAGAGAGACACAAACACACAGAGAGACACAAACACACAGAGAGACACAAACACACACAGGGACACAAACACACACACAGAGGCACAAACACATACAGGGACACAAACACACAGAGAGAGACACAAACACACACAGGGACACAAACACACAGAGAGAGACACAAACACACACAGAGACAAACACACAGAGAGACACAAACACAGACACAGAGACACAAACACACAGAGAGACACAAATACACAGAGAGACACAAACACACAGAGAGAGACAAAAACACACAGAGAGACACAAACACACAGAGAGAGACAAAAACACACAGAGAGACACAAACACACAGAGAGACACAAACACACACAGAGAGACACAAACACACACAGAGACACAAATATACAAAGAGACACAAACACAGAGAGAGAGACAAACACACACAGAGAGACACAAACACACAGAGAGACACAAACACACAGAGAGACACAAACACACACAGAGATACACAAACACACAGAGAGACACAAACACACACACAGAGACACAAACACACACAGAGAGACACAAACACACAGAGAGAGACACAAACACACAGAGAGACACAAATATACAAAGAGACACAAACACACACACACAGACAAACACACAGAGAGACACAAACACACAGAGAGACACAAACACACAGAGAGACACAAACACACACAGAGATACACAAACACACAGAGAGACACAAACACACACAGAGAGACACAAACACACACAGAGACACAAATATACAAAGAGACACAAACACACACACACAGACAAACACACAGAGAGACACAAACACACACAGGGACACAAAGACATAGAGAGACACAAACACACAGAGACACAAACACACACAGATACACAAACACACAGAGAGACAAAAACACACAGAGAGACACAAACACACAGGGAGAGACAAAAACACACAGAGAGACACAAACACACAGAGAGAGACAAAAACACACAGAGAGACACAAACACACAGAGAGAGACAAACACACAGAGAGAGACAAAAACACACAGAGAGACACAAACACACAGAGAGACACAAACACACAGGGAGAGACACAAACACACAGAGAGACACAAACACACACAGAGAGACACAAACACACAGAGACACAAACACACCGAGAGACACAAACACACACAGAGAGAGATACAAACACACAGAGAGACACAAACACACACAGAGACAAACACACAGAGAGACACAAACACATAGAGAGACACAAACACACACAGAGAGACACAAACACACACACAGAGACACAAACACACAGAGACACAAACACACCGAGAGACACAAACACACACAGAGAGAGATACAAACACACAGAGAGACACAAACACACACAGAGAGACAAACACACAGAGAGACACAAACACACAGAGAGACACAAACACACAGAGAGACACAAACACAGAGAGAGAGACACGAACACACAGAGAGAGACACAAACACACACAGGGACACAAACACACAGAGAGACACAAACACACAGAGAAACACAAACACACAGAGAGAGACAAACACACAGAGAGACACAAACACACAGAGAAACACAAACACACACAGAGACACAAACAGACAGAGAGAGACAAACACACAGAGACACAAACACACAGAGAGACACAAACACACAAAGGGACACAAACACACAGAGAGAGACAAACACACAGAGAGAGACACAAACACACACAGGGACACAAATACACAGAGAGACACAAACACACAGAGAGACACAAACACACAGAGAGACACAAACACACACAGGGACACAAACACACACACAGAGGCACAAACACATACAGGGACACAAACACACAGAGAGAGACACAAACACACACAGGGACACAAACACACAGAGAGAGACACAAACACACACAGAGACAAACACACAGAGAGACACAAACACAGACACAGAGACACAAACACACAGAGAGACACAAATACACAGAGAGACACAAACACACAGAGAGAGACAAAAACACACAGAGAGACACAAACACACACAGAGACAAACACACAGAGAGACACAAACACAGACACAGAGACACAAACACACAGAGAGAAACAAACACACAGAGAGACAAAAACACACAGAGAGACACAAACACACAGAGAGAGACAAACACACACAGAGAGACACAAACACACACAGAGACACAAACACACAGAGAGACACAAACACACACAGAGATACACAAACACACAGAGAGACACAAACACACACACAGAGACACAATCACACACAGAGAGACACAAACACACAGAGAGAGACACAAACACACAGAGAGACACAAACACACACAGAGAGACACAAACACACAGCGACACAAACACACAGAGAGAGTCAAACACACAGAGAGAAACAAACACACAGAGAGACACAAACACACAGAGAGACAAACACACACAGAGAGACACAAACACACAGAGACACAAACACACAGAGAGACACAAACACAAACAAATACACAAACACACAGAGACACAAACACACACAGATACACAAACACACAGAGAGACACAAATACACAGAGAGACACAAACACACAGAGACACACAAACACACAGAGAGACACAAACACACACAGATACACAAACACACAGAGACACAAACACACAGAGAGACACAAACACAAACAAATACACAAACACACAGAGAGACACAAACACACACAGAGAGACACAAACACACAGAGACACAAACACACACAGATACACAAACACACAGAGAGACAAAAACACACAGAGAGACACAAACACACAGGGAGAGACAAAAACACACAGAGAGACACAAACACACAGAGAGAGACAAAAACTCACAGAGAGACACAAACACACAGAGAGAGACAAACACACAGAGAGAGACAAAAACACACAGAGAGACACAAACACACAGAGAGACACAAACACACAGGGAGAGACACAAACACACAGAGAGACACAAACACACACAGAGAGACACAAACACACAGAGACACAAACACACCGAGAGACACAAACACACACAGAGAGAGATACAAACACACAGAGAGACACAAACACACACAGAGACAAACACACAGAGAGACACAAACGCATAGAGAGACACAAACACACACAGAGAGACACAAACACACACAGAGAGACACAAACACACAGAGACACAAACACACCGAGAGACACAAACACACACAGAGAGAGATACAAACACACAGAGAGACACAAACACACACAGAGAGACAAACACACAGAGAGACACAAACACACAGAGAGACACAAACACAGAGAGAGAGACACGAACACACAGAGAGAGACACAAACACACAAAGGGACACAAACACACAGAGAGACACAAACACACAGAGAGAGACACAAACACAGAGAGAGACAAACACACAGAGAGAGACACAAACACACAGAGAGAGACAAACACACAGAGAGAGACACAAACACACACAGGGACACAAATACACAGAGAGACACAAACACACAGAGAGACACAAACACACAGAGAGACACAAACACACACAGGGACACAAACACACACACAGAGGCACAAACACATACAGGGACACAAACACACAGAGAGAGACACAAACACACACAGGGACACAAACACACAGAGAGAGACACAAACACACACAGAGACAAACACACAGAGAGACACAAACACAGACACAGAGACACAAACACACAGAGAGACACAAATACACAGAGAGACACAAACACACAGAGAGAGACAAAAACACACAGAGAGACACAAACACACAGAGAGAGACAAAAACACACAGAGAGACACAAACACACAGAGAGACACAAACACACACAGAGAGACACAAACACACACAGAGACACAAATATACAAAGAGACACAAACACACAGAGAGAGACAAACACACACAGAGAGACACAAACACACAGAGAGACACAAACACACAGAGAGACACAAACACACAGAGAGACACAAACACACACAGAGATACACAAACACACAGAGAGACACAAACACACACACAGAGACACAAACACACACAGAGAGACACAAACACACAGAGAGAGACACAAACACACAGAGAGACACAAATATACAAAGAGACACAAACACACACACACAGACAAACACACAGAGAGACACAAACACACAGAGAGACACAAACACACAGAGAGACACAAACACACACAGAGATACACAAACACACAGAGAGACACAAACACACACAGAGAGACACAAACACACACAGAGACACAAATATACAAAGAGACACAAACACACACACACAGACAAACACACAGAGAGACACAAACACACACAGGAACACAAAGACATCGAGAGACACAAACACACAGAGACACAAACACACACAGATACACAAACACACAGAGAGACAAAAACACACAGAGAGACACAAACACACAGGGAGAGACAAAAACACACAGAGAGACACAAACACACAGAGAGAGACAAAAACACACAGAGAGACACAAACACACAGAGAGAGACAAACACACAGAGAGAGACAAAAACACACAGAGAGACACAAACACACAGAGAGACACAAACACACAGGGAGAGACACAAACACACAGAGAGACACAAACACACACAGAGAGACACAAACACACAGAGACACAAACACACCGAGAGACACAAACACACACAGAGAGAGATACAAACACACAGAGAGACACAAACACACACAGAGACAAACACACAGAGAGACACAAACACATAGAGAGACACAAACACACACAGAGAGACACAAACACACACACGGAGACACAAACACACAGAGACACAAACACACCGAGAGACACAAACACACACAGAGAGAGATACAAACACACAGAGAGACACAAACACACACAGAGAGACAAACACACAGAGAGACACAAACACACAGAGAGACACAAACACACAGAGAGACACAAACACAGAGAGAGAGACACGAACACACAGAGAGAGACACAAACACACACAGGGACACAAACACACAGAGAGACACAAACACACAGAGAAACACAAACACACAGAGAGAGACAAACACACAGAGAGACACAAACACACAGAGAAACACAAACACACACAGAGACACAAACAGACAGAGAGAGACAAACACACAGAGACACAAACACACAGAGAGACACAAACACACAAAGGGACACAAACACACAGAGAGAGACAAACACACAGAGAGAGACACAAACACACACAGGGACACAAATACACAGAGAGACACAAACACACAGAGAGACACAAACACACAGAGAGACACAAACACACACAGGGACACAAACACACACACAGAGGCACAAACACATACAGGGACACAAACACACAGAGAGAGACACAAACACACACAGGGACACAAACACACAGAGAGAGACACAAACACACACAGAGACAAACACACAGAGAGACACAAACACAGACACAGAGACACAAACACACAGAGAGACACAAATACACAGAGAGACACAAACACACAGAGAGAGACAAAAACACACAGAGAGACACAAACACACACAGAGACAAACACACAGAGAGACACAAACACAGACACAGAGACACAAACACACAGAGAGAAACAAACACACAGAGAGACAAAAACACACAGAGAGACACAAACACACAGAGAGAGACACAAACACACAGAGAGACACAAACACACAGAGAGAGACAAACACACAGAGAGAGACACAAACACACACAGAGACACAAACACACACAGAGACACAAACACACAGAGAGACAAACACACAGAGAGACACAAACACACACAGAGACACAAACACACAGAGAGACACAAACACACACAGAGATACACAAACACACAGAGAGACACAAACACACACACAGAGACACAATCACACACAGAGAGACACAAACACACAGAGAGAGACACAAACACACAGAGAGACACAAATATACAAAGAGACACAAACACACACACACAGACAAACACACAGAGAGACACAAACACACAGAGAGACACAAACACACAGAGAGACACAAACACACACAGAGATACACAAACACGCAGAGAGACACAAACACACACAGAGAGACACAAACACACACAGAGACACAAATATACAAAGAGACACAAACACACACACACAGACAAACACACAGAGAGACACAAACACACACAGGGACACAAAGACATAGAGAGACACAAACACACAGAGAGACACAAACACACAGAGAGACACAAACACACACAGAGATACACAAACACACAGAGAGACACAAACACACAGAGAGAGACACAAACACACAGAGAGAGACACAAACACACAGAGAGACACAAACACACAGAGAGAGACACAAACACACAGAGAGACACAAACACACACAGAGAGATACAAACACACACAGAGAGACACAAACACACAGAGAGACACAAACACACACAGAGACACAAACAAACAGAGAGACACAAGCACACAGAGAGACACAAACAAACAGAGAGACACAAACACACAGAGATACACAAACACACAGAGAGACACAAATACACATAGAGGCACAAACACACTGAGACACAAACACACAGAGAGACACAAACACACACAGGGACACAAACACACACAGAGAGACACAAACACACACAGAGAGACACAAATACACATAGAGTCACAAACACACAGAGAGACAAAAACACACAGAGAGAGAAACAAACACACAGAGAGACACAAACACACAGAGAGACAAACACACAGAGAGAGACAAACACACAGAGAGACAAACACACAGAGAGACACAAACAAACAGAGAGACACAAGCACACAGAGAGACACAAACAAACAGAGAGACACAAACACACAGAGATACACAAACACACAGAGAGACACAAATACACATAGAGGCACAAACACACAGAGAGACACAAACACACAGAGAGACACAAACACACAGAGAGACACAAACACATAGAGATACACAAACACACAGAGATACACAAACACACAGAGAGACACAAACACACAGAGACACAAACACACAGAGAGACACAAACACACACAAATACACAAACACACAGAGAGACACAAACACACACAGAGACACAAACACACAGAGACACAAACACACAGAGAGACACAAACACACACAGGGACACAAAGACATAGAGAGACACAAACAAACAGAGAGACACAAGCACACAGAGAGACACAAACAAACAGAGAGACACAAACACACAGAGAGACACAAACACACAGAGAGACACAAACACACACAGAGATACACAAACACACAGAGAGACACAAACACACAGAGAGAGACACAAACACACAGAGAGACACAAACACACAGAGAGGGACACAAACACACAGAGAGACACAAACACACACAGAGAGACACAAACACACACAGAGACACAAACAAACAGAGAGACACAAGCACACAGAGAGACACTAACAAACAGAGAGACACAAGCACACAGAGATACACAAACAAACAGAGAGACACAAACACACAGAGATACACAAACACACTGAGACACAAACACACAGAGAGACACAAACACACACAGGGTCACAAACACACACAGAGAGACACAAACACACACAGAGAGACACAAATACACATAGAGTCACAAACACACAGAGAGACACAAACACACAGAGAGACAAAAACAGGCAGAGAGAGACACAAACACACAGAGAGACACAAACACACAGAGAGACAAACACACACAGAGAGACACAAACACACAGAGAGACACAAACACACAGAGAGAGACAAACACACAGAGAGACACAAACACACAGAGAGACAAACACACGGAGAGAGACACAAACACACAGAGAGACACAAACACACAGAGAGACACAAACACACACAGAGAGACACAAACACACACAGAGACACAAATATACAAAGAGACACAAACACACAGAGAGAGACAAACACACAGAGAGAGACACAAACACACACACAGAGACACAAACACACACAGAGACACAAACACACAGAGAGACACAAACACACAGAGAGACACAAACACACACAGAGAGACACAAACACACACAGAGACACAAACACACAGAGAGACACAAACACACAGAGAGACACAAACACACAGAGAGACACAAACACACACAGAGATACACAAACACACAGAGAGACACAAACACACACACAGAGACACAAACACACACAGAGAGACACAAACACACAGAGAGAGACACAAACACACAGAGAGACACAAATAGACAAAGAGACACAAACACTCACACACAGACAAACACACAGAGAGACACAAACACACAGAGAGACACAAACACACAGAGAGACACAAACACACACAGAGATACACAAACACACAGAGAGACACAAACACACACAGAGAGACACAAACACACACAGAGACACAAATATACAAAGAGACACAAACACACACACACAGACAAACACACAGAGAGACACAAACACACACAGGGACACAAAGACATAGAGAGACACAAACACACAGAGACACAAACACACACAGATACACAAACACACAGAGAGACAAAAACACACAGAGAGACACAAACACACAGGGAGAGACAAAAACACACAGAGAGACACAAACACACAGAGAGAGACAAAAACACACAGAGAGACACAAACACACAGAGAGAGACAAACACACAGAGAGAGACAAAAACACACAGAGAGACACAAACACACAGAGAGACACAAACACACAGGGAGAGACACAAACACACAGAGAGACACAAACACACACAGAGAGACACAAACACACAGAGACACAAACACACCGAGAGACACAAACACACACAGAGAGAGATACAAACACACAGAGAGACACAAACACACACAGAGACAAACACACAGAGAGACACAAACACATAGAGAGACACAAACACACACAGAGAGACACAAACACACACACAGAGACACAAACACACAGAGACACAAACACACCGAGAGACACAAACACACACAGAGAGAGATACAAACACACAGAGAGACACAAACACACACAGAGAGACAAACACACAGAGAGACACAAACACACAGAGAGACACAAACACAGAGAGAGAGACACGAACACACAGAGAGAGACACAAACACACACAGGGACACAAACACACAGAGAGAGACACAAACACACAGAGAAACACAAACACACAGAGAGAGACAAACACACAGAGAGACACAAACACACAGAGAGACACAAACACACAGAGAAACACAGACACACACAGAGACACAAACAGACAGAGAGAGACAAACACACAGAGACACAAACACACAGAGAGACACAAACACACAAAGGGACACAAACACACAGAGAGAGACAAACACACAGAGAGAGACACAAACACACACAGGGACACAAATACACAGAGAGACACAAACACACAGAGAGACACAAACACACAGAGAGACACAAACACACACAGGGACACAAACACACACACAGAGGCACAAACACATACAGGGACACAAACACACAGAGAGAGACACAAACACACACAGGGACACAAACACACAGAGAGAGACACAAACACACACAGAGACAAACACACAGAGAGACACAAACACACAGAGAGACACAAATACACAGAGAGACACAAACACACAGAGAGAGACAAAAACACACAGAGAGACACAAACACAGAGA
The DNA here is from genome assembly GCF_035084215.1 of Heptranchias perlo. NCBI lineage: Eukaryota > Metazoa > Chordata > Chondrichthyes > Hexanchiformes > Hexanchidae > Heptranchias > Heptranchias perlo. The sequence goes on from NW_027139463.1 coordinate 99,381, forward strand.
GAGAGACAAAAACACACAGAGAGACACAAACACACAGAGAGACACAAACACACACAGAGAGACACAAACACACACAGAGTCACAAATATACAAAGAGACACAAACACACAGAGAGAGACAAACACACACAGAGAGACACAAACACACAGAGAGACACAAACACACAGAGAGACACAAACACACACAGAGATACACAAACACACAGAGAGACACAAACACACACACAGAGACACAATCACACACAGAGAGACACAAACACACAGAGAGAGACACAAACACACAGAGAGACACAAATATACAAAGAGACACAAACACACACACACAGACAAACACACAGAGAGACACAAACACACAGAGAGACACAAACACACAGAGAGACACAAACACACACAGAGATACACAAACACACAGAGAGACACAAACACACACAGAGAGACACAAACACACACAGAGACACAAATATACAAAGAGACACAAACACACACACACAGACAAACACACAGAGAGACACAAACACACACAGGGACACAAAGACATAGAGAGACACAAACACACAGAGAGACACAAACACACAGAGAGACACAAACACACACAGAGATACACAAACACACAGAGAGACACAAACACACAGAGAGAGACACAAACACACAGAGAGACACAAACACACAGAGAGAGACACAAACACACAGAGAGACACAAACACACACAGAGAGATACAAACACACACAGAGAGACACAAACACACAGAGAGACACAAACACACACAGAGACACAAACAAACAGAGAGACACAAGCACACAGAGAGACACAAACAAACAGAGAGACACAAACACACAGAGATACACAAACACACAGAGAGACACAAATACACATAGAGGCACAAACACACTGAGACACAAACACACAGAGAGACACAAACACACACAGGGACACAAACACACACAGAGAGACACAAACACACACAGAGAGACACAAATACACATAGAGTCACAAACACACAGAGAGACAAACACACAGAGAGAGACAAACACACAGAGAGACAAACACACAGAGAGACACAAACAAACAGAGAGACACAAGCACACAGAGAGACACAAACAAACAGAGAGACACAAACACACAGAGATACACAAACACACAGAGAGACACAAATACACATAGAGGCACAAACACACAGAGAGACACAAACACACAGAGAGACACAAACACACAGAGATACACAAACACACAGAGATACACAAACACACAGAGAGACACAAACACACAGAGAGACACAAACACACAGAGACACAAACACACAGAGAGACACAAACACACACAAATACACAAACACACAGAGAGACACAAACACACACAGAGACACAAACACACAGAGACACAAACACACAGAGAGACACAAACACACACAGGGACACAAAGACATAGAGAGACACAAACAAACAGAGAGACACAAGCACACAGAGAGACACAAACACACAGAGAGACACAAACACACACAGAGATACACAAACACACAGAGAGACACAAACACACAGAGAGAGACACAAACACACAGAGAGACACAAACACACAGAGAGACACAAACACACAGAGAGACACAAACACACAGAGAGAGACACAAACACACAGAGAGACACAAACACACAGAGAGGGACACAAACACACAGAGAGACACAAACACACACAGAGAGACACAAACACACAGAGAGACACAAACACACACAGAGACACAAACAAACAGAGAGACACAAGCACACAGAGAGACACTAACAAACAGAGAGACACAAGCACACAGAGATACACAAACAAACAGAGAGACACAAACACACAGAGATACACAAACACACAGAGAGACACAAACACACACAGGGTCACAAACACACACAGAGAGTCACAAACACACAGAGAGACACAAACACACAGAGAGACAAAAACAGACAGAGAGAGACACAAACACACAGAGAGACACAAACACACAGAGAGACAAACACACACAGAGAGACACAAACACACAGAGAGAGACAAACACACAGAGAGACACAAACACACAGAGAGACAAACACACGGAGAGAGACACAAACACACAGAGAGACACAAGCACACAGAGAGACACAAACAAACAGAGAGACAAACACACAGAGAGAGACACAAACACACAGAGAGACAAACACACAGAGAGACACAAACACACAGAGAGACACAAGCACACAGAGAGACACAAACAAACAGAGAGACACAAACACACAGAGAGACACAAACACACAGAGAGACACAAACACACACAGGGACACAAACACACACAGAGAGACGCAAACACACACAGAGAGACACAAATACACATAGAGTCACAAACACACAGAGATACACAAACACACAGAGATACACAAACACACAGAGAGACACAAACACACAGAGAGACACAAACACACAGAGACACAAACACACAGAGAGACACAAACACACACAAATACACAAACACACAGAGAGACACAAACACACACAGAGACACAAACACACAGAGACACAAACACACACAGAGAGACACAAACACACAGAGACACAAATACACACAGATACACAAACACACAGAGAGACACAAATACACAGAGAGACACAAACACACACAGGGACACAAACACACAGTGAGACACAAGCACACAGAGAGAGACAAAAACACACAGAGAGACACAAGCACACAGAGAGAGACAAAAACACACAGAGAGAGACAAACACACAGAGAGGGACAAAAACACACAGAGAGACACAAACACACAGACAGACACAAACACACACAGAGAGACACAAACACACAGAGAGACAAAAACACACAGAGAGAGACACAAACACAGAGAGAGAGACACAAACACACAGAGAGACACAAACACACAGAGACACGAACACACAGAGAGAGACACAAACACACAGAGAGACACAAACACACACACACAGAGACACAAACACACAGAGAGACACAAACACACGCACACAGAGACACAAACACACAGAGAGACACAAACACACAGAGAGACACAAACACACCGAGAGGCACAAACACACAGAGAGACACAAACACACACACAGACAAACACACAGAGAGACACAAATACACAGAGAGACACAAACACATACAGAGACACAAACACACAGAGACACAAACACACAGAGAGACACAAACACACACACACAGAGACACAAACACACAGAGAGACACAAAGACACAGAGAGACACAAACACACACACACAGACACACAAACACACAGAGAGACACAAACACACACACACAGAGACACAAACACACAGAGAGACACAAACACACCGAGAGGCACAAACACACAGAGAGACACAAACACACACAGAGAGACACAAACACACACAGAGAGACACAAACACACAGAGAGTCACAAACACACAGAGAGAGACAAACACACACAGCGAGACAAACACAGAGAGAGAGACAAACACACACAGAGAGACAAATACACAGAGAGAGACACAAACACACACAGAGACACAAACACACAGAGAGACACAAACACACAGAGAGACACAAACACACAGAGAGAGACACAAACACACACCGAGACACAAACACACAGAGAGACAAACACACAGAGAGAGACACAAACACACACAGGGACACAAACACACAGAGAGAGACACAAACACACACCGAGACACAAACACACAGAGAGAGAAACACACAGAGAGAGACACAAACACACACAGGGACACAAACACACAGAGAGACAAACACACAGAGAGACACAAACACACACACAGAGACACAAACACACAGAGAGACACAAACACACACAGAGACAAACACACAGAGAGACACAAACACAGACGCAGAGACACAAACACACAGAGAGACACAAATACACAGAGAGACACAAACACACAGAGAGAGACAAAAACACACAGAGAGACACAAACACACAGAGAGAGACAAAAACACACAGAGAGGCACAAACACACAGAGAGACAAACACACAGAGAGACACAAACACACAGAGAGAGACACAAACACACAGAGAGAGACACAAACACACAGAGAGACACAAACACACAGTGAGATACAAACACACAGGGAGAGACACAAACACACAGAGAGACACAAACACACAGAGAGACACAAACACACAGGGAGAGACACAAACACACAGAGAGACACAAACACACACAGAGAGACACAAACACACAGAGACACAAACACACGAGAGACACAAACACACACAGAGAGAGATACAAACACACAGAGAGACACAAACACACAGAGACACAAACACACGAGAGACACAAACACACACAGAGAGAGATACAAACACACAGAGAGACACAAACACACAGAGAGACAAACACACAGAGAGACACAAACACACAGAGAGACACAAACACAGAGAGAGAGACACAAACACACACAGAGAGACAAACACAGAGAGAGAGACACGAACACACAGAGAGAGACACAAACACACAGAGAGACACAAACACACAGAGAAACACAAACACACAGAGAGAGACAAACACACACAGAGAGACAAACACACAGAGAAACACAAACACACAGAGAGAGATACAAACACACAGAGAAACACAAACACACAGAGAGAGACAAACACACAGAGAGACACAAACACACAGAGAGACACAAACACAGAGAGAGAGACACGAACACACAGAGAGAGACACAAACACACAGAGAGACACAAACACACAGAGAAACACAAACACACAGAGAGAGACAAACACACAGAGAGACACAAACACACAGAGAGACACAAACACACAGAGAGACACAAACACACAGAGAGACACAAACAGACAGAGAGAGACAAACACACAGAGAGAGACAAACACACAGAGAGAGACACAAACACACACAGGGACACAAATACACAGAGAGACACAAACACACAGAGACACACAAACACACAGAGAGACACAAACACACACAGAGACACAAACACACAGAGAGAGACACAAACACACACAGGGACACAAACACACACACAGAGGCACAAACACATACAGGGACACAAAAAGACAGAGAGAGACACAAACACACACAGGGACACAAACACACAGAGAGAGGCACAAACACACAGAGAGACAAACACACAGAGAGACACAAACACACAGAGAGACACAAACACACAGAGAGACACAAACACACAGAGAGAGAGACAAACACACAGAGAGACAAACACACAGAGAGACACAAACACACAGAGAGACACAAACACACAGAGAGACACAAACACACAGAGAGACACAAACACACACAGGGACACAAACACACAGAGAGACAAACACACAGAGAGAGACACAAACACACAGAGAGACACAAACACACAGAGAGACACAAACACACAGACACAAACACACAGAGAGACACAAACACACAGAGAGACACAAACACACAGAGAGACACAAACACACAGAGAGACACAAACACACACAGGGACACAAACACACAGAGAGAGACAAACACACAGAGAGAGACACAAACACACACAGGGACACAAATACACAGAGAGACACAAACACACAGAGAGACACAAACACACAGAGAGACACAAACACACACAGAGACACAAACACACAGAGAGAGACACAAACACACAGAGAGACAAACACACAGAGAGACACAAACACACAGAGAGACAAACACACAGAGAGACACAAACACACAGAGAGACAAACACACAGAGAGACACAAACACACAGAGAGACACAAACACACAGAGAGACACAAACACACAGACACAAACACACAGAGAGAGACACAAACACACAGAGAGACACAAACACACAAAGAGAAACAAACAAACAGAGAGACACAAACACACAGCGAGACACACACACACACAGATACACAAACACACAGACACACAAACACAGAGAGAAACACAAACATTCACGGAGACACAAACACACAGAGACACAAACACACCGAGAGACAAACACACAGAGAGACACAAACACACACAGAGAGAAACAAACACACAGACACACAAACACATAGAGAAAGACAAACACACACAGAGACACAAACACACACAGAGACACAAACACACAGAGAGACACAAACACACACAGAGAGACACAAACACACAGAGAGAGACAAACACACAGAGAGACACAAACACACACAGAGACACAAACACAGAGAGAGACACAAACACACAGAGAGAGACACAAACACACAGAGAGACACAAACACACACACAGAAACGCAAACACACAGAGAGAGACACAAACACACACAGAGAGACACAAACACACACACAGAGACGCAAACACACACAGAGATACACAAACACACAGAGAGACACAAACACAGAGAGAGACACAAACACACAGAGAGAGACACAAACACACAGAGAGACACAAACACACACAGAGAAACGCAAATACACAGAGAGAGACACAAACACACAGAGAGAGACACAAACACACAGAGAGACACAAACACACACACACAGACACAAACACACAGAGAGACACAAACACACAGAGAGAGACACAAACACACAGAGATACACAAACACACACAGGGACACAAACACACAGAGAGACACAAACACACACAGAGACACAAACACACAGAGAGACACAAACACACACAGAGACACAAACACACAGAGAGACACAAACACACAGAGAGACACAAACACAAACAGAGAGACACAAACACACACAGAGACACAAACACACAGAGGGAGACAAACACACACAGAGATACACAAACACACAGTGAGACACAAAGACACAGAGAGACACAAAGACACAGAGGGAGACAACACACACAGAGGGACACAAACACACACCGAGACACAAACACACAGAGAGACAAACACACAGAGAGAGACACAAACACACACAGGGACACAAACACACAGAGAGAGACACAAACACACACCGAGACACAAACACACAGAGAGAGAAACACACAGAGAGAGACACAAACACACACAGGGACACAAACACACAGAGAGACAAACACACAGAGAGACACAAACACACACACAGAGACACAAACACACAGAGAGACACAAACACACACAGAGACAAACACACAGAGAGACACAAACACAGACGCAGAGACACAAACACACAGAGAGACACAAATACACAGAGAGACACAAACACACAGAGAGAGACAAAAACACACAGAGAGACACAAACACACAGAGAGAGACAAAAACACACAGAGAGGCACAAACACACAGAGAGACAAACACACAGAGAGACACAAACACACAGAGAGAGACACAAACACACAGAGAGAGACACAAACACACAGAGAGACACAAACACACAGTGAGATACAAACACACAGGGAGAGACACAAACACACAGAGAGACACAAACACACAGAGAGACACAAACACACAGGGAGAGACACAAACACACAGAGAGACACAAACACACACAGAGAGACACAAACACACAGAGACACAAACACACGAGAGACACAAACACACACAGAGAGAGATACAAACACACAGAGAGACACAAACACACAGAGACACAAACACACGAGAGACACAAACACACACAGAGAGAGATACAAACACACAGAGAGACACAAACACACAGAGAGACAAACACACAGAGAGACACAAACACACAGAGAGACACAAACACAGAGAGAGAGACACAAACACACACAGAGAGACAAACACAGAGAGAGAGACACGAACACACAGAGAGAGACACAAACACACAGAGAGACACAAACACACAGAGAAACACAAACACACAGAGAGAGACAAACACACACAGAGAGACAAACACACAGAGAAACACAAACACACAGAGAGAGATACAAACACACAGAGAAACACAAACACACAGAGAGAGACAAACACACAGAGAGACACAAACACACAGAGAGACACAAACACAGAGAGAGAGACACGAACACACAGAGAGAGACACAAACACACAGAGAGACACAAACACACAGAGAAACACAAACACACAGAGAGAGACAAACACACAGAGAGACACAAACACACAGAGAGACACAAACACACAGAGAGACACAAACACACAGAGAGACACAAACAGACAGAGAGAGACAAACACACAGAGAGAGACAAACACACAGAGAGAGACACAAACACACACAGGGACACAAATACACAGAGAGACACAAACACACAGAGACACACAAACACACAGAGAGACACAAACACACACAGAGACACAAACACACAGAGAGAGACACAAACACACACAGGGACACAAACACACACACAGAGGCACAAACACATACAGGGACACAAAAAGACAGAGAGAGACACAAACACACACAGGGACACAAACACACAGAGAGAGGCACAAACACACAGAGAGACAAACACACAGAGAGACACAAACACACAGAGAGACACAAACACACAGAGAGACACAAACACACAGAGAGAGAGACAAACACACAGAGAGACAAACACACAGAGAGACACAAACACACAGAGAGACACAAACACACAGAGAGACACAAACACACAGAGAGACACAAACACACACAGGGACACAAACACACAGAGAGACACAAACACACAGAGAGACAAACACACAGAGAGAGACACAAACACACAGAGAGACACAAACACACAGAGAGACACAAACACACAGACACAAACACACAGAGAGACACAAACACACAGAGAGACACAAACACACAGAGAGACACAAACACACAGAGAGACACAAACACACACAGGGACACAAACACACAGAGAGAGACAAACACACAGAGAGAGACACAAACACACACAGGGACACAAATACACAGAGAGACACAAACACACAGAGAGACACAAACACACAGAGAGACACAAACACACACAGAGACACAAACACACAGAGAGAGACACAAACACACAGAGAGACACAAACACACAGAGAGACAAACACACAGAGAGACACAAACACACAGAGAGACAAACACACAGAGAGACACAAACACACAGAGAGACACAAACACACAGAGAGACACAAACACACAGACACAAACACACAGAGAGAGACACAAACACACAGAGAGACACAAACACACAAAGAGAAACAAACAAACAGAGAGACACAAACACACAGCGAGACACACACACACACAGGTACACAAACACACAGACACACAAACACAGAGAGAAACACAAACATTCACGGAGACACAAACACACAGAGACACAAACACACCGAGAGACAAACACACAGAGAGACACAAACACACACAGAGAGAAACAAACACACAGACACACAAACACATAGAGAAAGACAAACACACACAGAGACACAAACACACACAGAGACACAAACACACAGAGAGACACAAACACACACAGAGAGACACAAACACACAGAGAGAGACAAACACACAGAGAGACACAAACACACACAGAGACACAAACACAGAGAGAGACACAAACACACAGAGAGAGACACAAACACACAGAGAGACACAAACACACACACAGAAACGCAAACACACAGAGAGAGACACAAACACACACAGAGAGACACAAACACACACACAGAGACGCAAACACACACAGAGATACACAAACACACAGAGAGACACAAACACAGAGAGAGACACAAACACACAGAGAGAGACACAAACACACAGAGAGACACAAACACACACAGAGAAACGCAAATACACAGAGACAGACACAAACACACAGAGAGAGACACAAACACACAGAGAGACACAAACACACACACACAGACACAAACACACAGAGAGACACAAACACACAGAGAGAGACACAAACACACAGAGATACACAAACACACACAGGGACACAAACACACAGAGAGACACAAACACACACAGAGACACAAACACACAGAGAGACACAAACACACACAGAGACACAAACACACAGAGAGACACAAACACACAGAGAGACACAAACACAAACAGAGAGACACAAACACACACAGAGACACAAACACACAGAGGGAGACAAACACACACAGAGATACACAAACACACAGTGAGACACAAAGACACAGAGAGACACAAAGACACAGAGGGAGACAACACACACAGAGGGACACAAACACACACAGAGAGACACAAACACAAACAGAGAGACACAAACACACACAGAGACACAAACACACAGAGGGAGACAAACACACACAGAGATACACAAACACACAGTGAGACACAAAGACACAGAGAGACGCAAAGACACAGAGGGAGACAAACACACACAGAGGGACACAAACACACACAGAGAGACACAAACACACACAGAGATACAAACACACACAGAGACACAAACACACAGAGGGAGACAAACACACACAGAGATACACAAACACACAGAGAGACACAAACACACACAGAGAGACACAAACATACAGAGAGATACAAACACACACAGAGACACAAACACACAGAGGGACACAAACACACAGAGAGACACAAACACACACAGGGACACAAACACACAGAGAGACAAACACACAGAGAGACACAAACACACAGAGAGAGACACAAACACACAGAGAGACACAAACACACAGAGAGACAAACACACACAGAGAGACAAACACACAGAGAGACACAAACACACAGAGACACAAACACACAGAGAGAGACAAACACACAGAGAGACACAAACACACAGAGACACAAACACACAGAGAGAGACAAACACACAGAGACACAAACACACAGAGAGAGACAAACACACAGAGAGACACAAACACACAGAGACACAAACACACAGAGAGAGACAAACACACAGGGAGAGACTCAAACACACAGAGAGAAACACAAACACACAGAGAGACACAAACACACAGAGAGACACAAACACACACAGAGAGACACAAACACACAGAGAGACACAAACACACAGAGAGACAAACACACAGAGAGACACAAACACACACAGAGAGACAAACACAGAGAGAGAGACACAAACACACACAGAGAGACACAAACACACAGAGAGAGACACAAAGACACACAGAGAGACACAAACACACAGAGAGACACAAACACACAGAGAGACAAACACACCGAGAGACACAAACACACAGAGAGACACAAACACAGAGAGAGACACAAAGACACACAGAGAGACACAAACACACAGAGAGACACAAACACACAGAGATACAAACACACACAGAGACACAAACACACAGAGGGAGACAAACACACACAGAGAGACAAACACACAGAGAGACACAAACACACAGAGACACAAACACACAGAGAGACACAAACACACAGAGTGACACAAACACACAGAGACACAAACACACAGAGAGAGACAAACACACAGAGACACAAACACACAGAGAGAGACAAACACACAGAGAGACACAAACACACAGAGACACAAACACACAGAGAGAGACAAACACACAGGGAGAGACTCAAACACACAGAGAGAGACACAAACACACAGAGAGACACAAACACACAGAGAGACACAAACACACACAGAGAGACACAAACACACAGAGAGACACAAACACACAGAGAGACAAACACACAGAGAGACACAAACACACACAGAGAGACAAACACAGAGAGAGAGACACAAACACACACACAGAGACACAAACACACAGAGAGAGACACAAACACACAGAGAGACACAAACACACAGAGAAACACAAACACACAGAGAGAGACAAACACACACAGGGACACAAACACACAGAGAGACACAAACACACAGAGAGGCACAAACACACACAGAGGCACAAACACACAGAGAGAGACACAAACACATACAGGGACACAAACACAAAGAGAGACACAAACACACAGAGAGACAAACACACAGAGAGACACAAACACACAGAGAGAGACACAAACACACAGAGAGACACAAACACACACAGAGAGACACAAACACACAGAGAGACAAACACACACAGAGACACAAACACACACAGAGACACAAACACACACAGAGAGACAAACACACACAGAAACACAAACACACAGAGAGACACAAACACACAGAGAGACACAAACACACAGAGAGACACAAACACAGAGAGAGACACAAACACACAGAGAGAGACACAAACACACAGAGAGACACAAACACACACAGAGAAACGCAAACACAGAGAGAGAGACACAAACACACAGAGAGAGACACAAACACACACAGAGAGACACAAACACACACAGACACAAACACACAGAGAGACACAAACACACAGAGAGAGACACAAACACACAGAGATACACAAACACACACAGGGACACAAACACACAGAGAGACACAAACACACAGAGAGACACAAACACACACAGAGAGACACAAACACACAGAGAGACACAAACACACAGAGAGACACAAACACAAACAGAGAGACACAAACACACAGAGAGACACAAACACACAGAGAGACACAAACACACACAGAGAGACACAAACACACACAGAGAGACACAAACACACACACAGAGACACAAACACACAGAGAGACACAAACACACACAGAGACACAAATATACAGAGAGAGACACAAACACACACGGTGAGAGACACAAACACACACAGAGAGAGACACAAACACACACAGGGACACTAACACACACAGAGAGATACAAACACACACACAGAGACACAAACACACAGAGAGAAACAAACACACAGAGAGACACAAACACACAGAGAGAGACAAACACACAGAGAGACACAAATACACAGAGAGACACAAACACACAGAGAGAGACAAACACACAGAGAGACACAAATACACAGAGAGACACAAACACACAGAGAGAGACAAACACACAGAGAGAGACAAACACACAGAGAGAGACAAACACACAGAGAGACACAAATACACAGAGAGAGACACAAACACACACAGGGACACAAACACACACACAGAGGCACAAACACACAGAGAGACACAAACACACAGAGAGAGACACAAACACATACAGGGAGACAAACACACAGAGAGAAACACAAACATACAGAGAGACAAACACACACAGGGACACAAACACACAGAGAGAGACACAAACACACAGAGAGAGACACAAACACACAGAGAGACACAAACACACACAGAGAGACAAACACACACAGGGACACAAACACACAGAGAGACAAACACACAGATAGACACAAACACACAGAGAGCGACACAAACACACAGAGAGAGACACAAACACACAGAGAGACAAACACACAGAGAGACACAAACACACAGAGAGAGACACAAACACACAGAGAGGCACAAACCCAGACACAGAGACACAAACACACACAGAGAGATGCAAAGACACAGAGGGAGACAAACACACACAGAGAGACACAAACACACACAGAGAGACACAAACACACACAGAGATACAAACACACACAGAGACACAAACACACAGAGGGAGACAAACACACACAGAGATACACAAACACACAGTGAGACACAAACACACAGAGAGACACAAACACACAGAGAGACACAAACACACACAGAGAGACACAAACACACACACAGAGACACAAACACACAGAGAGACACAAACACACACAGAGACACAAATATACAGAGAGAGACACAAACACACACGGAGAGAGACACAAACACACACAGAGAGAGACACAAACACACACAGGGACACTAACACACACAGAGAGACACAAACACACACAGAGACACAAACACACACAGAGAGATACAAACACACACACAGAGACACAAACACACAGAGAGAAACAAACACACAGAGAGACACAAACACACAGAGAGAGACAAACACAAACAGAGAGACACAAACACACAGAGAGACACAAACACACAGAGAGACACAAACACACACAGAGAGACACAAACACACACAGAGAGACACAAACACACACAGAGAGACACAAACACACACACAGAGACACAAACACACAGAGAGACACAAACACACACAGAGACACAAATATACAGAGAGAGACACAAACACACACGGAGAGAGACACAAACACACACAGAGAGAGACACAAACACACACAGGGACACTAACACACACAGAGAGACACAAACACACACAGAGACACAAACACACACAGAGAGATACAAACACACACACAGAGACACAAACACACAGAGAGAAACAAACACACAGAGAGACACAAACACACAGAGAGAGACAAACACACACAGAGAGACACAAACACACAGAGAGACACAAACACACAGAGAGACACAAACACACAGAGAGACACAAATACACAGAGAGACACAAACACACAGAGAGAGACAAACACACAGAGAGACACAAATACACAGAGAGACACAAACACACAGAGAGAGACAAACACACAGAGAGAGACAAACACACAGAGAGAGACAAACACACAGAGAGACACAAATACACAGAGAGAGACACAAACACACACAGGGACACAAACACACACACAGAGGCACAAACACACAGAGAGACACAAACACACAGAGAGAGACACAAACACATACAGGGACACAAACACACAGAGAGACAAACACACACAGGGACACAAACACACAGAGAGAGACACAAACACACAGAGAGAGACACAAACACACAGAGAGACACAAACACACAGAGAGACACAAACACACACAGGGACACAAACACACAGAGAGACAAACACACAGATAGACACAAACACACAGAGAGCGACACAAACACACAGAGAGAGACACAAACACACAGAGAGAGAGACACAAACACACACAGAGACACAAACACACAGAGAGACAAACACACAGAGAGACACAAACACACAGAGAGAGACACAAACACACAGAGAGGCACAAACCCAGACACAGAGACACAAACACACACAGAGACACAAACACACACAGAGATACAAACACACACAGAGACACAAACACACAGAGGGAGACAAACACACACAGAGATACACAAACACACAGTGAGACACAAACACACAGAGAGACACAAACACACAGAGAGACACAAACACACACAGAGAGACACAAACACACACACAGAGACACAAACACACAGAGAGACACAAACACACACAGAGACACAAATATACAGAGAGAGACACAAACACACACGGAGAGAGACACAAACACACACAGAGAGAGACACAAACACACACAGAGAGACACAAACACACACAGGGACACTAACACACACAGAGAGACACAAACACACACAGAGACACAAACACACACAGAGAGATACAAACACACACACAGAGACACAAACACACAGAGAGAAACAAACACACAGAGAGACACAAACACACAGAGAGAGACAAACACACAGAGAGACACAAATACACAGAGAGACACAAACACACAGAGAGAGACAAACACACAGAGAGACACAAATACACAGAGAGACACAAACACACAGAGAGAGACAAACACACAGAGAGAGACAAACACACAGAGAGACACAAATACACAGAGAGAGACACAAACACACACAGGGACACAAACACACACACAGAGTCACAAACACACAGAGAGACACAAACACACAGAGAGAGACACAAACACATACAGGGACACAAACACACAGAGAGAGACACAAACACACAGAGAGAGACACAAACACACAGAGAGACACAAACACACACAGAGAGACAAACACACACAGGGACACAAACACACAGAGAGACAAACACACAGATAGACACAAACACACAGAAAGAGACACAAACACACAGAGAGAGACACAAACACACAGAGAGACAAACACACAGAGAGACACAAACACACAGAGAGAGACACAAACACACAGAGAGGCACAAACACAGACACAGAGACACAAACACACACAGAGAGATGCAAAGACACAGAGGGAGACAAACACACACAGAGAGACACAAACACACACAGAGAGACACAAACACACACAGAGATACAAACACACACAGAGATACACAAACACACAGTGAGACACAAACACACAGAGGGAGACAAACACACACAGAGATACACAAACACACAGAGAGACACAAACACACACACAGAGACACAAACACACAGAGAGATACAAACACACACAGAGACACAAACACACCGAGAGACAAACACACAGAGAGACACAAACACACACAGAGAGACACAAACACACAGAGAGACACAAACACACAGAGAGACAAACACACAGAGAGACACAAACACACACAGAGAGACAAACACACAGAGAGAGACACAAACACACACAGAGAGACACAAACACACAGAGAGAGACACAAAGACACACAGAGAGACACAAACACACAGAGAGACACAAACACACAGAGAGACAAACACACCGAGAGACACAAACACACAGAGAGACACAAACACACAGAGAGACACAAACACACAGAGAGACACAAACACACAGAGAGACAAACACACCGAGAGACACAAACACACAGAGAGACACAAACACACAGAGAGACACAAACACACAGAGAGACACAAACACACAGAGAGACAAACACACCGAGAGACACAAACACACAGAGAGACACAAACACACAGAGAGACACAAACACGCAGAGAGACACAAACACACAGGGAGAGACAAACACACAGAGACACACAAACACACGGAGACACAAACACACAGAGAGACACAAACACACAGAGAGAGACAAACACACACAGAGAGACACAAACACACAGAGAGAGACACAAAGACACACAGAGAGACACAAACACACAGAGAGACACAAACACACAGAGAGACAAACACACAGAGAGACACAAACACACAGAGAGAGACACAAAGACACACAGAGAGACACAAACACACAGAGAGACACAAACACACAGAGAGACAAACACACAGAGAGACACAAACACACAGAGAGAGACAAACACACACAGAGAGACACAAACACACAGAGAGACACAAACACACCGAGAGACAAACACACACAGAGACACAAACACACACAGAGAGACACAAACACACAGAGAGACACAAACACATACAGGGACACAAACACAGAGAGAGAGACACAAACACATACAGGGACACAAACACACGGAGAGACACAAACACTCAGAGAGACAAACACACAGAGAGACACAAACACACAGAGAGAGACACAAACACACAGAGAGACACAAACACACACAGAGAGACACAAACACATACAGAGAGACAAACACACACAGAGACACAAACACACACAGAGAGACAAACACACAGAGAGACAAACACACAGAGAGACACAAACACACAGAGAGACACAAACACACAGAGAGAGACACAAACACACAGAGAGACAAACACACAGAGAGACACAAACACACAGAGAGAGACACAAACACACAGAGAGACACAAACACACAGAGAGACACAAACACACAGAGAGAGACACGAACACACAGAGAGACACAAACACACACAGAGAGACACAAACACACAGAGACACAAACACACCGAGAGACACAAACACACAGAGAGACACAAACACACAGAGAGACAAACACACAGAGAGACACAAACACACACAGGGACACAAACACACAGAGACACAAACACACAGAGAGACACAAACACACAGAGAGAGACACAAACACACAGAGACACAAACACACAGAGAGACAAACACACAGAGAGACACAAACACACAGAGAGAGACAAACACACAGAGAGACACAAACACACAGAGAGACACAAACACACAGAGAGACACAAACACACAGGGAGAGACTCAAACACACAGAGAGAGACACAAACACACAGAGAGACAAACACACAGAGAGAGACACAAACACACACAGAGAGACACAAACACACAGAGAGACACAAACACACAGAGAGACACAAACACACAGAGAGACACAAACACACAGAGAGAGACACAAACACACAGAGAGAGACACAAACACACACAGAGACAAACACACAGAGAGAGACACAAACACACAGAGAGAGACACAAACACACACAGGGACACAAACACACAGAGAGACACAAACACACAGAGAGACACAAACACACAGAGAAACACAAACACACAGAGAGAGACAAACACAGAGAGAGACACAAACACACACAGGGACACAAACACACAGAGAGACACAAACACACAGAGAGACACAAACACACAGAGAAACACAAACACACAGAGAGAGACAAACACACAGAGAGACACAAACACACACAGGGACACAAACACACAGAGAGACACAAACACACAGAGAGACACAAACACACAGAGAGACACAAACACACAGAGAGAGACACAAACACAGAGAGAGAGAGAGACACAAACACACAGAGAGACACAACACACAGAGAGAGACACAAACACACAGAGAGAGAGAGACACAAACACACAGAGAGACACAAACATACAGAGAGACACAAACACACACAGAGAGACACAAACACAGAGAGAGAGACAAACACACAGAGAGACACAAACACAGAGAGAGAGACAAACACACAGAGAGAGACACAAACACACAGAGAGACACAAACATCCACAGAGAGACACAAACACAGAGAGAGAGACACAAACACACAGAGAGACACAAACACACAGAGAGACACAAACACAGAGAGAGAGACAAACACACAGAGAGACACAAACACAGAGAGAGAGACAAACACACAGAGAGAGACACAAACACACAGAGAGACACAAACACACAGAGAGACACAAACACACAGAGAGAGACAAACATACACAGAGAGACACAAACACAGAGAGAGAGACACAAACACACAGAGAGACAAACACACACACAGAGACACAAACACACAGAGAAACACAAACACAGAGAGAGAGACAAACACACAGAGAAACACAAACACACAGAGAGAGACAAACACACAGAGAGACACAAACACACACAGAGTAACAAACACACAGAGAGACACAAACACACAAAGAAACACAAACACACAGAGAGACACAAACACACAGAGAGAGACAAACACACAGAGAGACACAAACACACACAGACACAAACACACAGAGAGACAAACACACAGAGAGACACAAACACACAGAGAGACAAACACACAGAGAGACACAAACACACCGAGAGACACAAACACACAGAGAGACACAAACACACAGAGAGAGACAAACACACAGAGAGACACAAACACACAGAGAGACACAAACACACAGAGAGACACAAACACACGGAGAGACACAAACACACAGAGAGACAAACACACAGAGAGAGACACAAACACACACAGAGAGACACAAACACACAGAGAGAGACACAAAGACACACAGAGAGACACAAACACACAGAGAGAAACAAACACACAGAGAGAAACAAACACACAGAGAGACACAAACACACAGAGAGAGACACAAAGACACACAGAGAGACACAAACACACAGAGAGACACAAACACACAGAGAGAAACAAACACAGAGAGAGACACAAACACACAGAGAGACACAAACACACAGAGAGACACAAACACACCGAGAGACACAAACACACACAGAGAGACACAAACACACAGAGAGACACAAACACACAGAGAGACACAAACACACACAGAGAGACACAAACACACAGAGAGACACAAACACACAGGGAGAGACAAACACACACAGAGAGACACAAACACACAGAGAGACACAAACACACAGAGACACAAACACACAGAGAGAGACACAAAGACACACAGAGAGACAAACACACAGAGAGACACAAACACACAGAGAGAGACAAACACACACAGAGAGACACAAACACACAGAGAGACACAAACACACAGAGACACAAACACACCGAGAGATAAACACACAGAGAGAGACACAAACACAAAGAGAGACACAAACACACACACAGACACAAACACACCGAGAGACAAACACACAGAGAGAGACACAAACACACAGAGAGAGACACAAACACACACAGGGACACAAACACACAGAGAGACACAAACACACAGAGAGACACAAACACACAGAGAAACACAAACACACAGAGAGAGACAAACACAGAGAGAGACACAAACACACACAGGTACACAAACACACAGAGAGACACAAACACACAGAGAGACACAAACACACAGAGAAACACAAACACACAGAGAGAGACAAACACACAGAGAGACACAAACACACACAGGGACACAAACACACAGAGAGACACAAACACACAGAGAGACACAAACACACAGAGAGACACAAACACACAGAGAGAGACACAAACACAGAGAGAGAGAGAGACACAAACACACAGAGAGACACAACACACAGAGAGAGACACAAACACACAGAGAGAGAGAGACACAAACACACAGAGAGACACAAACATACAGAGAGACACAAACACACACAGAGAGACACAAACACAGAGAGAGAGACAAACACACAGAGAGACACAAACACAGAGAGAGAGACAAACACACAGAGAGAGACACAAACACACAGAGAGACACAAACATACACAGAGAGACACAAACACAGAGAGAGAGACACAAACACACAGAGAGACACAAACACACAGAGAGACACAAACACAGAGAGAGAGACAAACACACAGAGAGACACAAACACAGAGAGAGAGACAAACACACAGAGAGAGACACAAACACACAGAGAGACACAAACACACAGAGAGAGACAAACACACAGAGAGAGACACAAACACACAGAGAGACACAAACATACACAGAGAGACACAAACACAGAGAGAGAGACACAAACACACAGAGAGACAAACACACACACAGAGACACAAACACACAGAGAAACACAAACACAGAGAGAGAGACAAACACACAGAGAAACACAAACACACAGAGAGAGACAAACACACAGAGAGACACAAACACACACAGAGTAACAAACACACAGAGAGACACAAACACACAAAGAAACACAAACACACAGAGAGACACAAACACACAGAGAGAGACAAACACACAGAGAGACACAAACACACACAGACACAAACACACAGAGAGACAAACACACAGAGAGACACAAACACACAGAGAGACAAACACACAGAGAGACACAAACACACCGAGAGACACAAACACACAGAGAGACACAAACACACAGAGAGAGACAAACACACAGAGAGACACAAACACACAGAGAGACACAAACACACAGAGAGACACAAACACACGGAGAGACACAAACACACAGAGAGACAAACACACAGAGAGAGACACAAACACACACAGAGAGACACAAACACACAGAGAGAGACACAAAGACACACAGAGAGACACAAACACACAGAGAGAAACAAACACACAGAGAGAAACAAACACACAGAGAGACACAAACACACAGAGAGAGACACAAAGACACACAGAGAGACACAAACACACAGAGAGACACAAACACACAGAGAGAAACAAACACAGAGAGAGACACAAACACACAGAGAGACACAAACACACAGAGAGACACAAACACACCGAGAGACACAAACACACACAGAGAGACACAAACACACAGAGAGACACAAACACACAGAGAGACACAAACACACAGGGAGAGACAAACACACACAGAGAGACACAAACACACAGAGAGACACAAACCCACAGAGACACAAACACACCGAGAGACAAACACACAGAGAGACACAAACACACAGAGAGAGACACAAAGACACACAGAGAGACAAACACACAGAGAGACACAAACACACAGAGAGAGACAAACACACACAGAGAGACACAAACACACAGAGAGACACAAACACACAGAGACACAAACACACCGAGAGACAAACACACAGAGAGAGACACAAACACACCGAGAGACAAACACACAGAGAGAGACACAAACACACACAGAGAGACACAAACACACAGAGAGACACAAACACACAGAGAGACACAAACACACAGAGAGACACAAACACACAGAGAGACACAAACACACAGAGAAACACAAACACACAGAGAGAGACAAACACACACAGGGACACAAACACACAGAGAGACACAAACACACAGAGAGACACAAACACACACAGAGGCACAAACACACAGAGAGAGACACAAACACATACAGGGACACAAACACACAGAGAGAGACACAAACACATACAGGGACACAAACACACAGAGAGACACAAACACACAGAGAGAGACACAAACACACACAGAGACACAAACACACAGAGAGACACAAACACACAGAGAGACACAAACACACACAGAGAGACACAAACACACACAGAGAGACAAACACACACAGAGACACAAACACACAGAGAGACACAAACACACAGAGACAAACACACACAGAGACACAAACACACACAGAGACACAAACACACACAGAGAGACAAACACACACAGAGACACAAACACACACAGAGACACAAACACACAGAGAGAGACAAACACACAGAGAGACACAAACACACAGAGAGACACAAACACACAGAGAGAGACAAACACAGAGAGAGACACAAACACACACAGAGAGAGACACAAACACACAGAGAGAGACACAAACACACAGAGAGACAAACACACAGAGAGACACAAACACACAGAGAGAGACACAAACACACAGAGAGACACAAACACACAGAGAGACACAAACACACAGGGAGAGACTCAAACACAGAGAGAGAGACACAAACACACAGAGAGACACAAACACACACAGAGAGACACAAACACACAGAGACACAAACACACCGAGAGACACAAACACACAGAGAGACACAAACACACAGAGAGACAAACACACAGAGAGACACAAACACACACAGGGACACAAACACAGAGAGAGAGAGACACAAACACACAGAGAGACACAAACACACAGAGAGACAAACACACAGAGAGACACAAACACACAGAGAGAGACACAAACACACAGAGACACAAACACACAGAGAGACACAAACACACAGAGAGACACAAACACACACAGAGAGACACAAACACACAGAGAGACACAAACACACACAGGGGGAGACTCAAACACAGAGAGAGAGACACAAACACACAGAGAGTCACAAACACAGACAGAGAGACACAAACACACAGAGAGACACAAACATACACAGAGAGAGACAAACACACAGAGAGAGACACAAACACACAGAGAGACACAAACACACAGAGAGAGACACAAACACGCAGAGAGAGACACAAACACACACAGAGACAAACACACAGAGAGAGACACAAACACAGAGAGAGAGACACAAACACACACAGGGACACAAACACACAGAGAGACACAAACACACAGAGAGACACAAACACACAGAGAAACACAAACACACAGAGAGAGACAAACACACAGAGAGACACAAACACACACAGGGACACAAACACACAGAGAGACACAAACACACAGAGAGACAAAAACACACAGAGAGACACAAACACAGAGAGAGAGACACAAACACAGAGAGAGAGAGACACAAACACACAGAGAGACAAACACACAGAGAGACACAAACACACAGAGAGAGAGACACAAACACACAGAGAGACACAAACACACAGAGAGACACAAACACACAGAGAGAGACACAAACACAGAGAGAGAGACAAACACACAGAGAGACACAAACACACAGAGAGAGACACAAACACACAGAGAGACACAAACATACACAGAGAGACACAAACACACAGAGAGAGACAAACACACAGAGAGACACAAACACACAGAGAAACACAAACACAGAGAGAGAGACTCAAACACACAGAGAGACAAACACAGAGAGAGAGACACGAACACACAGAGAGAGACACAAACACACAGAGAGACACAAACACACAGAGAAACACAAACACACAGAGAGAGACAAACACACAGAGAGACACAAACACACAGAGAGACACAAACACAGAGAGAGAGACACGAACACACAGAGAGACACAAACACACAGAGAAACACAAACACACGGAGAGAGACAAACACACAGAGAGAGACAAACACACAGAGAGAGACAAACACACAGAGAGAGACACAAACACACAGAGAGACACAAACACACAGAGAGACACAAACACACACAGAGACACAAACAGACAGAGAGAGACAAACACACAGAGAGAGACAAACACACAGAGAGAGACACAAACACACACAGGGACACAAATACACACAGAGAGATACAAACACACAGAGACACAAACACACAGAGAGACACAAACACACAGAGAGAGACACAAACAGACAGAGAGAGACAAACACACAGAGAGAGACAAACACACAGAGAGAGACACAAACACACAGAGTGAGACAAACACACAGAGAGAGACACAAACACACACAGGGACACAAATACACAGAGAGACACAAACACACAGAGAGACACAAACACACAGAGAGACACAAACACACACAGAGACACAAACACACAGAGAGACACAAACACACACAGAGACACAAACACACAGAGAGACACAAACACACAGAGAGACACAAACACACAGAGAGACACAAACACACAGAGAGACACAAACACACACAGAGACACAAACACACAGAGAGAGACACAAACACACACAGGGACACAAACACACACACAGAGGCACAAACACATACAGGGACACTAACAGACAGAGAGAGACACAAACACACACAGGGACACAAACACACAGAGAGAGGCACAAACGCACAGATAGACAAACACACAGAGAGACACAAACACACAGAGAGACAAACACACAGAGAGACACAAACACACAGAGAGAGACACAAACACACACAGGGACACAAACACACACACAGAGGCACAAACACACAGAGAGACACAAACACACACAGGGACACAAACACACAGAGAGAGACACAAACACAGAGAGACACAAACACACAGAGAGAGAGACAAACACACAGAGAGACACAAACACACAGAGAGACACAAACACATAGAGAGACACAAACACAGAGAGAGAGACACGAACACACAGAGAGACACAAACACACAGAGAGAGACAAACACACAGAGAGAGACACAAACACACACAGGGACACAAATACACACAGAGAGATACAAACACACAGAGACACAAACACACAGAGAGACACAAACACACACAGGGACACAAACACACAGAGAGACACAAACACACAGAGAGACACAAACACACAGAGAGACACAAACACACAGAGAGAGACACAAACACAGAGAGAGAGAGACACAAACACACAGAGAGACAAACACACAGAGAGACACAAACACACAGAGAGAGAGACACAAACACACAGAGAGACACAAACACACAGAGAGACACAAACACACAGAGAGAGACACAAACACAGAGAGAGAGACAAACACACAGAGAGACACAAACACACAGAGAGACACAAACACAGAGAGAGAGACAAACACACAGAGAGAGACACAAACACACAGAGAGACACAAACATACACAGAGAGACACAAACACACAGAGAGAGACAAACACACAGAGAGACACAAACACACAGAGAAACACAAACACAGAGAGAGAGACACAAACACACAGAGAGACAAACACAGAGAGAGAGACACGAACACACAGAGAGAGACACAAAGACACACAGAGAGACACAAACACACAGAGAGACACAAACACACAGAGAGAAACAAACACAGAGAGAGACACAAACACACAGAGAGACACAAACACACAGAGAGACACAAACACACAGAGAGACAAACACACAGAGAGACACAAACACACCGAGAGACACAAACACACAGAGAGAGACAAACACACGGAGAGACACAAACACACAGAGAGACACAAACACACAGAGAGACAAACACACGGAGAGACACAAACACACAGAGAGACAAACACACAGAGAGAGACACAAACACACACAGAGAGACACAAACACACAGAGAGAGACACAAAGACACAGAGAGAGACACAAACACACAGAGAGAGACACAAACACACAGAGAGACACAAACACACAGAGAGAAACAAACACACAGAGAGAAACAAACACACAGAGAGACACAAACACACAGAGAGAGACACAAAGACACACAGAGAGACACAAACACACAGAGAGACACAAACACACAGAGAGAAACAAACACAGAGAGAGACACAAACACACAGAGAGACACAAACACACAGAGAGACACAAACACACCGAGAGACACAAACACACACAGAGAGACACAAACACACAGAGAGACACAAACACACAGAGAGACACAAACACACAGGGAGAGACAAACACACACAGAGAGACACAAACACACAGAGAGACACAAACCCACAGAGACACAAACACACCGAGAGACAAACACACAGAGAGACACAAACACACAGAGAGAGACACAAAGACACACAGAGAGACAAACACACAGAGAGACACAAACACACAGAGAGAGACAAACACACACAGAGAGACACAAACACACAGAGAGACACAAACACACAGAGACACAAACACACCGAGAGACAAACACACAGAGAGAGACACAAACACACACAGAGAGACACAAACACACAGAGAGACACAAACACACAGAGAGACACAAACACACAGAGAGACACAAACACACAGAGAAACACAAACACACAGAGAGAGACAAACACACACAGGGACACAAACACACAGAGAGACACAAACACACAGAGAGACACAAACACACACAGAGGCACAAACACACAGAGAGAGACAGAAACACATACAGGGACACAAACACACAGAGAGAGACACAAACACACACAGAGAGACACAAACACACAGAGAGACACAAACACACAGAGAGACACAAACACACAGAGAGACACAAACACACAGAGAGACACAAACACACAGAGAAACACAAACACACAGAGAGAGACAAACACACACAGGGACACAAACACACAGAGAGACACAAACACACAGAGAGACACAAACACACAGAGAGACAAACACACAGAGAGAGACACAAACACACACAGAGAGACACAAACACACAGAGAGAGACACAAAGACACAGAGAGAGACACAAACACACAGAGAGAGACACAAACACACAGAGAGACACAAACACACAGAGAGAAACAAACACACAGAGAGAAACAAACACACAGAGAGACACAAACACACAGAGAGAGACACAAAGACACACAGAGAGACACAAACACACAGAGAGACACAAACACACAGAGAGAAACAAACACAGAGAGAGACACAAACACACAGAGAGACACAAACACACAGAGAGACACAAACACACCGAGAGACACAAACACACACAGAGAGACACAAACACACAGAGAGACACAAACACACAGAGAGACACAAACACACAGGGAGAGACAAACACACACAGAGAGACACAAACACACAGAGAGACACAAACCCACAGAGACACAAACACACCGAGAGACAAACACACAGAGAGACACAAACACACAGAGAGAGACACAAAGACACACAGAGAGACAAACACACAGAGAGACACAAACACACAGAGAGAGACAAACACACACAGAGAGACACAAACACACAGAGAGACACAAACACACAGAGACACAAACACACCGAGAGACAAACACACAGAGAGAGACACAAACACACACAGAGAGACACAAACACACAGAGAGACACAAACACACAGAGAGACACAAACACACAGAGAGACACAAACACACAGAGAGACACAAACACACACAGAGAGACACAAACACACACAGAGAGACAAACACACACAGAGACACAAACACACAGAGAGACACAAACACACAGAGACAAACACACACAGAGACACAAACACACACAGAGACACAAACACACACAGAGAGACAAACACACACAGAGACACAAACACACACAGAGACACAAACACACAGAGAGAGACAAACACACAGAGAGACACAAACACACAGAGAGACACAAACACACAGAGAGAGACAAACACAGAGAGAGACACAAACACACACAGAGAGAGACACAAACACACAGAGAGAGACACAAACACACAGAGAGACAAACACACAGAGAGACACAAACACACAGAGAGAGACACAAACACACAGAGAGACACAAACACACAGAGAGACACAAACACACAGGGAGAGACTCAAACACAGAGAGAGAGACACAAACACACAGAGAGACACAAACACACACAGAGAGACACAAACACACAGAGACACAAACACACCGAGAGACACAAACACACAGAGAGACACAAACACACAGAGAGACAAACACACAGAGAGACACAAACACACACAGGGACACAAACACAGAGAGAGAGAGACACAAACACACAGAGAGACACAAACACACAGAGAGACAAACACACAGAGAGACACAAACACACAGAGAGAGACACAAACACACAGAGACACAAACACACAGAGAGACACAAACACACAGAGAGACACAAACACACACAGAGAGACACAAACACACAGAGAGACACAAACACACACAGGGGGAGACTCAAACACAGAGAGAGAGACACAAACACACAGAGAGTCACAAACACAGACAGAGAGACACAAACACACAGAGAGACACAAACACACCGAGAGACACAAACATACACAGAGAGAGACAAACACACAGAGAGAGACACAAACACACAGAGAGACACAAACACACAGAGAGAGACACAAACACGCAGAGAGAGACACAAACACACACAGAGACAAACACACAGAGAGAGACACAAACACAGAGAGAGACACAAACACACAGAGAGAAACAAACACAGAGAGAGACACAAACACACAGAGAGACACAAACACACAGAGAGACAAACACACAGAGAGACACAAACACACAGAGAGAGACACAAACACACAGAGACACAAACACACAGAGAGACACAAACACACAGAGAGACACAAACACACACAGAGAGAGACAAACACACAGAGAGACACAAACACACAGAGAGACACAAACACACAGAGAGACACAAACACACGGAGAGACACAAACACACAGAGAGACAAACACACAGAGAGAGACACAAACACACACAGAGAGACACAAACACACAGAGAGAGACACAAAGACACACAGAGAGACACAAACACACAGAGAGAAACAAACACACAGAGAGAAACAAACACACAGAGAGACACAAACACACAGAGAGAGACACAAAGACACACAGAGAGACACAAACACACAGAGAGACACAAACACACAGAGAGAAACAAACACAGAGAGAGACACAAACACACAGAGAGACACAAACACACAGAGAGACACAAACACACCGAGAGACACAAACACACACAGAGAGACACAAACACACAGAGAGACACAAACACACAGAGAGACACAAACACACAGGGAGAGACAAACACACACAGAGAGACACAAACACACAGAGAGACACAAACCCACAGAGACACAAACACACCGAGAGACAAACACACAGAGAGACACAAACACACAGAGAGAGACACAAAGACACACAGAGAGACAAACACACAGAGAGACACAAACACACAGAGAGAGACAAACACACACAGAGAGACACAAACACACAGAGAGACACAAACACACAGAGACACAAACACACCGAGAGACAAACACACAGAGAGAGACACAAACACACCGAGAGACAAACACACAGAGAGAGACACAAACACACACAGAGAGACACAAACACACAGAGAGACACAAACACACAGAGAGACACAAACACACAGAGAGACACAAACACACAGAGAGACACAAACACACAGAGAAACACAAACACACAGAGAGAGACAAACACACACAGGGACACAAACACACAGAGAGACACAAACACACAGAGAGACACAAACACACACAGAGGCACAAACACACAGAGAGAGACACAAACACATACAGGGACACAAACACACAGAGAGAGACACAAACACATACAGGGACACAAACACACAGAGAGACACAAACACACAGAGAGAGACACAAACACACACAGAGACACAAACACACAGAGAGACACAAACACACAGAGAGACACAAACACACACAGAGAGACACAAACACACACAGAGAGACAAACACACACAGAGACACAAACACACAGAGAGACACAAACACACAGAGACAAACACACACAGAGACACAAACACACACAGAGACACAAACACACACAGAGAGACAAACACACACAGAGACACAAACACACACAGAGACACAAACACACAGAGAGAGACAAACACACAGAGAGACACAAACACACAGAGAGACACAAACACACAGAGAGAGACAAACACAGAGAGAGACACAAACACACACAGAGAGAGACACAAACACACAGAGAGAGACACAAACACACAGAGAGACAAACACACAGAGAGACACAAACACACAGAGAGAGACACAAACACACAGAGAGACACAAACACACAGAGAGACACAAACACACAGGGAGAGACTCAAACACAGAGAGAGAGACACAAACACACAGAGAGACACAAACACACACAGAGAGACACAAACACACAGAGACACAAACACACCGAGAGACACAAACACACAGAGAGACACAAACACACAGAGAGACAAACACACAGAGAGACACAAACACACACAGGGACACAAACACAGAGAGAGAGAGACACAAACACACAGAGAGACACAAACACACAGAGAGACAAACACACAGAGAGACACAAACACACAGAGAGAGACACAAACACACAGAGACACAAACACACAGAGAGACACAAACACACAGAGAGACACAAACACACACAGAGAGACACAAACACACAGAGAGACACAAACACACACAGGGGGAGACTCAAACACAGAGAGAGAGACACAAACACACAGAGAGTCACAAACACAGACAGAGAGACACAAACACACAGAGAGACACAAACATACACAGAGAGAGACAAACACACAGAGAGAGACACAAACACGCAGAGAGAGACACAAACACACACAGAGACAAACACACAGAGAGAGACACAAACACAGAGAGAGAGACACAAACACACACAGGGACACAAACACACAGAGAGACACAAACACACAGAGAGACACAAACACACAGAGAAACACAAACACACAGAGAGAGACAAACACACAGAGAGACACAAACACACACAGGGACACAAACACACAGAGAGACACAAACACACAGAGAGACAAAAACACACAGAGAGACACAAACACAGAGAGAGAGACACAAACACAGAGAGAGAGAGACACAAACACACAGAGAGACAAACACACAGAGAGACACAAACACACAGAGAGAGAGACACAAACACACAGAGAGACACAAACACACAGAGAGACACAAACACACAGAGAGAGACACAAACACAGAGAGAGAGACAAACACACAGAGAGACACAAACACACAGAGAGAGACACAAACACACAGAGAGACACAAACATACACAGAGAGACACAAACACACAGAGAGAGACAAACACACAGAGAGACACAAACACACAGAGAAACACAAACACAGAGAGAGAGACTCAAACACACAGAGAGACAAACACAGAGAGAGAGACACGAACACACAGAGAGAGACACAAACACACAGAGAGACACAAACACACAGAGAAACACAAACACACAGAGAGAGACAAACACACAGAGAGACACAAACACACAGAGAGACACAAACACAGAGAGAGAGACACGAACACACAGAGAGAGACACAAACACACAGAGAGACACAAACACACAGAGAAACACAAACACACGGAGAGAGACAAACACACAGAGAGAGACAAACACACAGAGAGAGACAAACACACAGAGAGAGACACAAACACACAGAGAGACACAAACACACAGAGAGACACAAACACACACAGAGACACAAACAGACAGAGAGAGACAAACACACAGAGAGAGACAAACACACAGAGAGAGACACAAACACACACAGGGACACAAATACACACAGAGAGATACAAACACACAGAGACACAAACACACAGAGAGACACAAACACACAGAGAGAGACACAAACAGACAGAGAGAGACAAACACACAGAGAGAGACAAACACACAGAGAGAGACACAAACACACAGAGAGAGACAAACACACAGAGAGAGACACAAACACACACAGGGACACAAATACACAGAGAGACACAAACACACAGAGAGACACAAACACACAGAGAGACACAAACACACACAGAGACACAAACACACAGAGAGACACAAACACACACAGAGACACAAACACACAGAGAGACACAAACACACAGAGAGACACAAACACACAGAGAGACACAAACACACAGAGAGACACAAACACACACAGAGACACAAACACACAGAGAGAGACACAAACACACACAGGGACACAAACACACACACAGAGGCACAAACACATACAGGGACACTAACAGACAGAGAGAGACACAAACACACACAGGGACACAAACACACAGAGAGAGGCACAAACGCACAGATAGACAAACACACAGAGAGACACAAACACACAGAGAGACAAACACACAGAGAG
The DNA here is from genome assembly GCF_035084215.1 of Heptranchias perlo. NCBI lineage: Eukaryota > Metazoa > Chordata > Chondrichthyes > Hexanchiformes > Hexanchidae > Heptranchias > Heptranchias perlo. Next base: position 131,764 of record NW_027139463.1, read on the forward strand.
ACACAAACACACAGAGAGAGACACAAACACACACAGGGACACAAACACACACACAGAGGCACAAACACACAGAGAGACACAAACACACACAGGGACACAAACACACAGAGAGAGACACAAACACAGAGAGACACAAACACACAGAGAGAGAGACAAACACACAGAGAGACACAAACACACAGAGAGACACAAACACATAGAGAGACACAAACACAGAGAGAGAGACACGAACACACAGAGAGACACAAACACACAGAGAGAGACAAACACACAGAGAGAGACACAAACACACACAGGGACACAAATACACACAGAGAGATACAAACACACAGAGACACAAACACACAGAGAGACACAAACACACACAGGGACACAAACACACAGAGAGACACAAACACACAGAGAGACACAAACACACAGAGAGACACAAACACACAGAGAGAGACACAAACACAGAGAGAGAGAGACACAAACACACAGAGAGACAAACACACAGAGAGACACAAACACACAGAGAGAGAGACACAAACACACAGAGAGACACAAACACACAGAGAGACACAAACACACAGAGAGAGACACAAACACAGAGAGAGAGACAAACACACAGAGAGACACAAACACACAGAGAGACACAAACACAGAGAGAGAGACAAACACAGAGAGAGAGACACAAACACACAGAGAGACACAAACATACACAGAGAGACACAAACACACAGAGAGAGACAAACACACAGAGAGACACAAACACACAGAGAAACACAAACACAGAGAGAGAGACACAAACACACAGAGAGACAAACACAGAGAGAGAGACACGAACACACAGAGAGAGACACAAAGACACACAGAGAGACACAAACACACAGAGAGACACAAACACACAGAGAGAAACAAACACAGAGAGAGACACAAACACACAGAGAGACACAAACACACAGAGAGACACAAACACACAGAGAGACAAACACACAGAGAGACACAAACACACCGAGAGACACAAACACACAGAGAGAGACAAACACACGGAGAGACACAAACACACAGAGAGACACAAACACACAGAGAGACAAACACACGGAGAGACACAAACACACAGAGAGACAAACACACAGAGAGAGACACAAACACACACAGAGAGACACAAACACACAGAGAGAGACACAAAGACACAGAGAGAGACACAAACACACAGAGAGAGACACAAACACACAGAGAGACACAAACACACAGAGAGAAACAAACACACAGAGAGAAACAAACACACAGAGAGACACAAACACACAGAGAGAGACACAAAGACACACAGAGAGACACAAACACACAGAGAGACACAAACACACAGAGAGAAACAAACACAGAGAGAGACACAAACACACAGAGAGACACAAACACACAGAGAGACACAAACACACCGAGAGACACAAACACACACAGAGAGACACAAACACACAGAGAGACACAAACACACAGAGAGACACAAACACACAGGGAGAGACAAACACACACAGAGAGACACAAACACACAGAGAGACACAAACCCACAGAGACACAAACACACCGAGAGACAAACACACAGAGAGACACAAACACACAGAGAGAGACACAAAGACACACAGAGAGACAAACACACAGAGAGACACAAACACACAGAGAGAGACAAACACACACAGAGAGACACAAACACACAGAGAGACACAAACACACAGAGACACAAACACACCGAGAGACAAACACACAGAGAGAGACACAAACACACACAGAGAGACACAAACACACAGAGAGACACAAACACACAGAGAGACACAAACACACAGAGAGACACAAACACACAGAGAAACACAAACACACAGAGAGAGACAAACACACACAGGGACACAAACACACAGAGAGACACAAACACACAGAGAGACACAAACACACACAGAGGCACAAACACACAGAGAGAGACACAAACACATACAGGGACACAAACACACAGAGAGAGACACAAACACACACAGAGAGACACAAACACACAGAGAGACACAAACACACAGAGAGACACAAACACACAGAGAGACACAAACACACAGAGAGACACAAACACACAGAGAAACACAAACACACAGAGAGAGACAAACACACACAGGGACACAAACACACAGAGAGACACAAACACACAGAGAGACACAAACACACAGAGAGACAAACACACAGAGAGAGACACAAACACACACAGAGAGACACAAACACACAGAGAGAGACACAAAGACACAGAGAGAGACACAAACACACAGAGAGAGACACAAACACACAGAGAGACACAAACACACAGAGAGAAACAAACACACAGAGAGAAACAAACACACAGAGAGACACAAACACACAGAGAGAGACACAAAGACACACAGAGAGACACAAACACACAGAGAGACACAAACACACAGAGAGAAACAAACACAGAGAGAGACACAAACACACAGAGAGACACAAACACACAGAGAGACACAAACACACCGAGAGACACAAACACACACAGAGAGACACAAACACACAGAGAGACACAAACACACAGAGAGACACAAACACACAGGGAGAGACAAACACACACAGAGAGACACAAACACACAGAGAGACACAAACCCACAGAGACACAAACACACCGAGAGACAAACACACAGAGAGACACAAACACACAGAGAGAGACACAAAGACACACAGAGAGACAAACACACAGAGAGACACAAACACACAGAGAGAGACAAACACACACAGAGAGACACAAACACACAGAGAGACACAAACACACAGAGACACAAACACACCGAGAGACAAACACACAGAGAGAGACACAAACACACACAGAGAGACACAAACACACAGAGAGACACAAACACACAGAGAGACACAAACACACAGAGAGACACAAACACACAGAGAGACACAAACACACACAGAGAGACACAAACACACACAGAGAGACAAACACACACAGAGACACAAACACACAGAGAGACACAAACACACAGAGACAAACACACACAGAGACACAAACACACACAGAGACACAAACACACACAGAGAGACAAACACACACAGAGACACAAACACACACAGAGACACAAACACACAGAGAGAGACAAACACACAGAGAGACACAAACACACAGAGAGACACAAACACAGAGAGAGACACAAACACACACAGAGAGAGACACAAACACACAGAGAGAGACACAAACACACAGAGAGACAAACACACAGAGAGACACAAACACACAGAGAGAGACACAAACACACAGAGAGACACAAACACACAGAGAGACACAAACACACAGGGAGAGACTCAAACACAGAGAGAGAGACACAAACACACAGAGAGACACAAACACACACAGAGAGACACAAACACACAGAGACACAAACACACCGAGAGACACAAACACACAGAGAGACACAAACACACAGAGAGACAAACACACAGAGAGACACAAACACACACAGGGACACAAACACAGAGAGAGAGAGACACAAACACACAGAGAGACACAAACACACAGAGAGACAAACACACAGAGAGACACAAACACACAGAGAGAGACACAAACACACAGAGACACAAACACACAGAGAGACACAAACACACAGAGAGACACAAACACACACAGAGAGACACAAACACACAGAGAGACACAAACACACACAGGGGGAGACTCAAACACAGAGAGAGAGACACAAACACACAGAGAGTCACAAACACAGACAGAGAGACACAAACACACAGAGAGACACAAACACACCGAGAGACACAAACATACACAGAGAGAGACAAACACAGAGAGAGAGACACAAACACACAGAGAGACACAAACACACAGAGAGAGACACAAACACGCAGAGAGAGACACAAACACACACAGAGACAAACACACAGAGAGAGACACAAACACAGAGAGAGAGACACAAACACACACAGGGACACAAACACACAGAGAGACACAAACACACAGAGAGACACAAACACACAGAGAAACACAAACACACAGAGAGAGACAAACACACAGAGAGACACAAACACACACAGGGACACAAACACACAGAGAGACACAAACACACAGAGAGACAAAAACACACAGAGAGACACAAACACAGAGAGAGAGACACAAACACAGAGAGAGAGAGACACAAACACACAGAGAGACAAACACACAGAGAGACACAAACACACAGAGAGAGAGACACAAACACACAGAGAGACACAAACACACAGAGAGACACAAACACACAGAGAGAGACACAAACACAGAGAGAGAGACAAACACACAGAGAGACACAAACACACAGAGAGAGACACAAACACACAGAGAGACACAAACATACACAGAGAGACACAAACACACAGAGTGAGACAAACACACAGAGAGACACAAACACACAGAGAAACACAAACACAGAGAGAGAGACTCAAACACACAGAGAGACAAACACAGAGAGAGAGACACGAACACACAGAGAGAGACACAAACACACAGAGAGACACAAACACACAGAGAAACACAAACACACAGAGAGAGACAAACACACAGAGAGACACAAACACACAGAGAGACACAAACACAGAGAGAGAGACACGAACACACAGAGAGAGACACAAACACACAGAGAGACACAAACACACAGAGAAACACAAACACACGGAGAGAGACAAACACACAGAGAGACACAAACACACAGAGAGACACAAACACACAGAGAGACACAAACACACAGAGAGAGACAAACACACAGAGAGAGACACAAACAGACAGAGAGAGACAAACACACAGAGAGAGACAAACACACAGAGAGAGACACAAACACACACAGGGACACAAATACACACAGAGAGATACAAACACACAGAGACACAAACACACAGAGAGAGACAAACACACAGAGAGAGACACAAACACACACAGGGACACAAATACACAGAGAGACACAAACACACAGAGAGACACAAACACACAGAGAGACACAAACACACAGAGAGAGACACAAACACACACAGGGACACAAACACACACACAGAGGCACAAACACATACAGGGACACTAACAGACAGAGAGAGACACAAACACACACAGGGACACAAACACACAGAGAGAGGCACAAACGCACAGATAGACAAACACACAGAGAGACACAAACACACAGAGATACAAACACACAGAGAGACACAAACACACAGAGAGAGACACAAACACACACAGGGACACAAACACACACACAGAGGCACAAACACACAGAGAGACACAAACACACACAGGGACACAAACACACAGAGAGAGACACAAACACAGAGAGACACAAACACACAGAGAGAGAGACAAACACACAGAGAGACACAAACACACAGAGAGACACAAACACATAGAGAGACACAAACACAGAGAGAGAGACACGAACACACAGAGAGACACAAACACAGAGAGAGAGACAAACACAGAGAGAGAGACACAAACACACACAGGGACACAAATACACACAGAGAGATACAAACACACAGAGACACAAACACACAGAGAGACACAAACACACACAGGGACACAAACACAGAGAGAGACACAAACACACAGAGAGACACAAACACACAGAGAGACACAAACACACAGAGAGACACAAACACACAGAGAGAAACAAACACACAGAGAGACACAAACACACAGAGAGAAACAAACACACAGAGAGACACAAACACACACAGATACACAAACACACAGACACACAAACACAGAGAGGAACACAAACATTCACGGAGACACAAACACACAGAGACACAAACACACCGAGAGACAAACACACAGAGAGACACAAACACACACAGAGACACAAACACACAGAGAGACACACAAACACACAGAGGGAAACAAACACACAGACACACAAACACATAGAGAAAGACAAACACACAGAGAGACACAAACACACACAGAGAGACACAAACACAGAGAGAGACACAAACACACAGAGAGAGACACAAACACACACAGAGAAACGCAAACACACAGAGAGAGACACAAACACACACAGAGAGACACAAACACACACACAGAGACGCAAACACACACAGAGATACACAAACACACAGAGAGACACAAACACACAGAGAGACACAAACACACACAGAGACACAAACACAGAGAGAGACACAAACACACAGAGAGAGACACAAACACACAGAGAGACACAAACACACACAGAGAAACGCAAACACAGAGAGAGAGACACAAACACACAGAGAGAGACACAAACACACAGAGAGACACAAACACACACACACAGACACAAACACACAGAGAGACACAAACACACAGAGACACACAAACACACACACACAGACACAAACACACAGAGAGACACAAACACACAGAGAGACACAAACACACACAGAGACACAAACACACAGAGAGACACAAACACACACAGAGACACAAACACACAGAGAGACACAAACACACAGAGAGACACAAACACAAACAGAGAGACACAAACACACACAGAGACACAAACACAGAGAGAGACACAAACACACAGAGAGACACAAACACACAGAGAGACACAAACACACACAGAGAGACACAAACACACACAGAGAGACACAAACACACACAGAGAGACACAAACACACACACAGAGACACAAACACACAGAGAGACACAAACACACACAGAGACACAAATATACAGAGAGAGACACAAACACACACAGAGAGAGACACAAACACACACAGAGAGAGACACAAACACACACAGGGACACTAACACACACAGAGAGACACAAACACACACAGAGACACAAACACACACAGAGAGACACAAACACACAGAGAGAAACAAACACACAGAGAGACACAAACACACAGAGAGAGACAAACACACAGAGAGACACAAATACACAGAGAGACACAAATACACAGAGAGACACAAACACACAGAGAGAGACAAACACACAGAGAGAGACAAACACACAGAGAGAGACAAACACACAGAGAGACACAAATACACAGAGAGAGACACAAACACACACAGGGACACAAACACACACACAGAGGCACAAACACACAGAGAGACACAAACACACAGAGAGAGACACAAACACACAGAGAGTGACACAAACACACAGAGAGAAACAAACACACAGAGAGACACAAACACACACAGAGAGACAAACACACACAGGGACACAAACACACAGAGAGACACAAACACACAGAGAGAGACACAAACACACAGAGAGAGACACAAACACACAGAGAGAAACAAACACACAGAGAGACACAAACACACAGAGAGACACAAACACACACAGAGAGACAAACACACACAGGGACACAAACACACAGAGAGACAAACACACAGATAGACACAAACACACAGAGAGAGACACAAACATACAGAGAGAGACACAAACACACAGAGAGACAAACACACACAGGGACACAAACACACAGAGAGACAAACACACAGAGAGACACAAAAACACAGAGAGAGACACAAACACACAGAGAGGCACAAACACAGACACAGAGACACAAACACACACAGAGAGACGCAAAGACACAGAGGGAGACAAACACACACAGAGAGACACAAACACACACAGAGATACAAACACACACAGAGACACAAACACACAGAGGGAGACAAACACACACAGAGATACACAAACACACAGTGAGACACAAACACACAGAGGGAGACAAACACACACAGAGATACACAAACACACAGAGAGACACAAACACACACAGAGAGACACAAACACACAGAGAGATACAAACACACACAGAGACACAAACACACACAGGGACACAAACACACAGAGAGACACAAACACACAGAGAGACAAACACACAGAGAGACACAAACACACAGAGAGAGACACAAACACACAGAGAGAGACACAAACACACAGAGAGAGACAAACACACAGGGAGAGACTCAAACACACAGAGAGAGACACAAACACACAGAGAGACACAAACACACAGAGAGACACAAACACACACAGAGAGACACAAACACACAGAGAGACACAAACACACAGAGAGACAAACACACAGAGAGACACAAACACACAGAGAGACAAACACACAGAGAGAGACACAAACACACACAGAGAGACACAAACACACAGAGAGACACAAACACACAGAGAGACAAACACACCGAGAGACACAAACACACACAGAGAGACACAAACACACAGAGAGACACAAACACACAGAGAGACACAAACACACAGCGAGAGACAAACACACACAGAGACACAAACACACAGAGAGACACAAACACACAGAGACACAAACACACCGAGAGACAAACACACAGAGAGACACAAACACACACAGAGAGACACAAACACACACACAGAGACGCAAACACACACAGAGATACACAAACACACAGAGAGACACAAACACACAGAGAGACACAAACACACACAGAGACACAAACACAGAGAGAGACACAAACACACAGAGAGAGACACAAACACACAGAGAGACACAAACACACACAGAGAAACGCAAACACAGAGAGAGAGACACAAACACACAGAGAGAGACACAAACACACACAGAGAGACACAAACACACAGAGAGACACAAACACACACAGAGAGACAAACACACAGAGAGACACTAACACACAGAGAGAGACACAAACACACAGAGATACACAAACACACATAGGGACACAAACACACAGAGAGACACAAACACACACAGAGACACAAACACACAGAGAGACACAAACACACACAGAGACACAAACACACAGAGAGACACAAACACACAGAGAGACACAAACACAAACAGAGAGACACAAACACACACAGAGACACAAACACAGAGAGAGACACAAACACACAGAGAGAGACACAAACACACAGAGAGACACAAACACACAGAGAGACACAAACACACACAGAGACACAAACAGACAGAGAGAGACAAACACACAGAGAGAGACAAACACACAGAGAGAGACACAAACACACACAGGGACACAAATACACACAGAGAGATACAAACACACAGAGACACAAACACACAGAGAGAGACAAACACACAGAGAGAGACACAAACACACACAGGGACACAAATACACAGAGAGACACAAACACACAGAGAGACACAAACACACAGAGAGACACAAACACACACAGAGACACAAACACACAGAGAGAGACACAAACACACACAGGGACACAAACACACACACAGAGGCACAAACACATACAGGGACACTAACAGACAGAGAGAGACACAAACACACACAGGGACACAAACACACAGAGAGAGGCACAAACACACAGATAGACAAACACACAGAGAGACACAAACACACAGAGAGACAAACACAAACACACAGAGAGACACAAACACACACACAGAGGCACAAACACAGAGAGAGACACAAACACACACAGGGACACAAACACACACACAGAGGCACAAACACACAGAGAGACACAAACACACACAGGGACACAAACACACACACAGAGGCACAAACACATACAGGGACACAAACAGACAGAGAGAGACACAAACACACACAGGGACACAAACACACAGAGAGAGGCACAAACACACAGAGAGACAAACACACAGAGAGACACAAACACACAGAGAGACAAACACACAGAGAGACACAAACACACAGAGAGACACAAACACACAGAGAGACACAAACACAGAGAGAGAGACACGAACACACAGAGAGACACAAACACACAGAGAGAGACAAACACACAGAGAGAGACACAAACACACACAGGGACACAAAAGCACACAGAGAGATACAAACACACAGAGACACAAACACACAGAGAGACACAAACACACACAGGGACACAAACACAGAGAGAGACACAAACACACAGAGAGACACAAACACACAGAGAGACACAAACACACACAGAGACACAAACACACAGAGAGACACAAACACACAGAGAGAAACAAACACACAGAGAGACACAATCACACAGAGAGACACAAACACACAGAGAGACACAAACACACAGAGAGAAACAAACACACAGAGAGACACAAACATACAGAGAGACACAAACACACAGAGAGAAACAAACACACAGAGAGACACAAACACACACAGATACACAAACACACAGACACACAAACACAGAGAGGAACACAAACATTCACGGAGACACAAACACACAGAGACACAAACACACCGAGAGACAAACACACAGAGAGACACAAACACACACAGAGACACAAACACACAGAGAGACACACAAACACACAGAGGGAAACAAACACACAGACACACAAACACATAGAGAAAGACAAACACACACAGAGACACAAACACACACAGAGAGACACAAACACAGAGAGAGACACAAACACACAGAGAGAGACACAAACACACACAGAGAAACGCAAACACACAGAGAGAGACACAAACACACACAGAGAGACACAAACACACACACAGAGACGCAAACACGCACAGAGATACACAAACACACAGAGAGACACAAACACACAGAGAGACACAAACACACACACAGAGAGACACAAACACACACACAGAGAGACACAAACACACAGAGAGAGACACAAACACACAGAGAGACACAAACACACACAGAGAAACGCAAACACAGAGAGAGAGACACAAACACACAGAGAGAGACACAAACACACAGAGAGACACAAACACACACACACAGACACAAACACACAGAGAGACACAAACACACAGAGAGACACAAACACACACAGAGACACAAACACACAGAGAGACACAAACACACACAGAGACACAAACACACAGAGAGACACAAACACACAGAGAGACACAAACACAAACAGAGAGACACAAACACACACAGAGACACAAACACAGAGAGAGACACAAACACACAGAGAGACACAAACACACAGAGAGACACAAACACACACAGAGAGACACAAACACACACAGAGAGACACAAACACACACAGAGAGACACAAACACACACACAGAGACACAAACACACAGAGAGACACAAACACACACAGAGACACAAATATACAGAGAGAGACACAAACACACACAGAGAGAGACACAAACACACACAGAGAGAGACACAAACACACACAGGGACACTAACACACACAGAGAGACACAAACACACACAGAGACACAAACACACACAGAGAGACACAAACACACAGAGAGAAACAAACACACAGAGAGACACAAACACACAGAGAGAGACAAACACACAGAGAGACACAAATACACAGAGAGACACAAATACACAGAGAGACACAAACACACAGAGAGACACAAACACACACAGAGACACAAACACACAGAGAGACACAAACACACAGAGAGACACAAACACAAACAGAGAGACACAAACACACACAGAGACACAAACACAGAGAGAGACACAAACACACAGAGAGACACAAACACACAGAGAGACACAAACACACACAGAGAGACACAAACACACACAGAGAGACACAAACACACACAGAGAGACACAAACACACACACAGAGACACAAACACACAGAGAGACACAAACACACACAGAGACACAAATATACAGAGAGAGACACAAACACACACAGAGAGAGACACAAACACACACAGAGAGAGACACAAACACACACAGGGACACTAACACACACAGAGAGACACAAACACACACAGAGACACAAACACACACAGAGAGACACAAACACACAGAGAGAAACAAACACACAGAGAGACACAAACACACAGAGAGAGACAAACACACAGAGAGACACAAATACACAGAGAGACACAAATACACAGAGAGACACAAACACACAGGGAGAGACAAACACACAGAGAGAGACAAACACACAGAGAGACACAAATACACAGAGAGAGACACAAACACACACAGGGACACAAACACACACACAGAGGCACAAACACACAGAGAGACACAAACACACAGAGAGAGACACAAACACACAGAGAGAAACAAACACACAGAGAGACACAAACACACACAGAGAGACAAACACACACAGGGACACAAACACACAGAGAGACACAAACACACAGAGAGAGACACAAACACACAGAGAGAGACACAAACACACAGAGAGAAACAAACACACAGAGAGACACAAACACACAGAGAGACACAAACACACACAGAGAGACAAACACACACAGGGACACAAACACACAGAGAGACAAACACACAGATAGACACAAACACACAGAGAGAGACACAAACATACAGAGAGAGACACAAACACACAGAGAGACAAACACACACAGGGACACCAACACACAGAGAGACAAACACACAGAGAGACACAAAAACACAGAGAGAGACACAAACACACAGAGAGGCACAAACACAGACACAGAGACACAAACACACACAGAGAGACGCAAAGACACAGAGGGTGACAAACACACACAGAGAGACACAAACACACACAGAGATACAAACACACACAGAGACACAAACACACAGAGGGAGACAAACACACACAGAGATACACAAACACACAGTGAGACACAAACACACAGAGGGAGACAAACAAACACAGAGATACACAAACACACAGAGAGACACAAACACACACAGAGAGACACAAACACACAGAGAGATACAAACACACACAGAGACACAAACACACACAGGGACACAAACACACAGAGAGACACAAACACACACAGGGACACAAACACACAGAGAGACAAACACACAGAGAGACACAAACACACAGAGAGAGACACAAACACACAGAGAGAGACACAAACACACAGAGAGAGACAAACACACAGGGAGAGACTCAAACACACAGAGAGAGACACAAACACACAGAGAGACACAAACACACAGAGAGACACAAACACACACAGAGAGACACAAACACACAGAGAGACACAAACACACAGAGAGACAAACACACAGAGAGACACAAACACACAGAGAGAGAGACAAACACACAGAGAGAGACACAAACACACACAGAGAGACACAAACACACAGAGAGACACAAACACACAGAGAGACAAACACACCGAGAGACACAAACACACACAGAGAGACACAAACACACAGAGAGACACAAACACACAGAGAGACACAAACACACAGGGAGAGACAAACACACACAGAGACACAAACACACAGAGAGACACAAACACACAGAGACACAAACACACCGAGAGACAAACACACAGAGAGACACAAACACACACAGAGAGACACAAACACACACACAGAGACGCAAACACACACAGAGATACACAAACACACAGAGAGACACAAACACACAGAGAGCCACAAACACACACAGAGACACAAACACAGAGAGAGACACAAACACACAGAGAGAGACACAAACACACAGAGAGACACAAACACACACAGAGAAACGCAAACACAGAGAGAGAGACACAAACACACAGAGAGAGACACAAACACACACAGAGAGACACAAACACACACACACAGACACAAACACACAGAGAGACACAAACACACAGAGAGAGACACAAACACACAGAGATACACAAACACACATAGGGACACAAACACACAGAGAGACACAAACACACACAGAGACACAAACACACAGAGAGACACAAACACACACAGAGACACAAACACACAGAGAGACACAAACACACAGAGAGACACAAACACAAACAGAGAGACACAAACACACACAGAGACACAAACACAGAGAGAGACACAAACACACAGAGAGAGACACAAACACACAGAGAGACACAAACACACACAGAGAAACGCAAACACACAGAGAGAGACACAAACACACACAGAGAGACACAAACACACACACAGAGACGCAAACACACACAGAGATACACAAACACACAGAGAGACACAAACACACAGAGAGACACAAACACACACAGAGACACAAACACAGAGAGAGACACAAACACACAGAGAGAGACACAAACACACAGAGAGACACAAACACACACAGAGAAACGCAAACACACAGAGAGAGACACAAACACACAGAGAGAGACACAAACACACACAGAGAGACACAAACACACACACACAGACACAAACACACAGAGAGACACAAACACACAGAGAGAGACACAAACACACAGAGATACACAAACACACACAGGGACACAAACACACAGAGAGACACAAACACACACAGAGACACAAACACACAGAGAGACACAAACACAAACAGAGAGACACAAACACACAGAGAGACACAAACACACAGAGAGACACAAACACACACAGAGAGACACAAACACACACAGAGAGACACAAACACACACACAGAGACACAAACACACAGAGAGACACAAACACACACAGAGACACAAACACACAGAGAGACAAACACACAGAGAGACACAAACACACAGAGAGAGACACAAACACACAGAGAGAGAGACAAACACACAGGGAGAGACTCAAACACACAGATAGACACAAACACACAGAGAGACACAAACACACACAGAGACACAAACACACAGAGAGACACAAACACACAGAGAGACACAAACACACACAGAGAGACACAAACACACAGAGAGACACAAACACACAGAGAGACACAAACACACACAGAGAGACACAAACACACACAGAGAGACACAAACACACAGAGAGACACAAACACACAGAGAGACAAACACACCGAGAGACACAAACACACACAGAGAGACACAAACACACAGAGACACAAACACACACAGAGAGACACAAACACACAGAGAGACACAAACACACAGAGAGACAAACACACCGAGAGACACAAACACACACAGAGAGACACAAACACACAGAGAGACACAAACACACAGAGAGACACAAACACACAGGGAGAGACAAACACACACAGAGACACAAACACACAGAGAGACACAAACACACAGAGACACAAACACACCGAGAGACAAACACACACAGAGAGACACAAACACACACACAGAGACACAAACACACAGAGAGACACAAACACACACAGAGACACAAATATACAGAGAGAGACACAAACACACACAGAGAGAGACACAAACACACACAGAGAGAGACACAAACACACACAGGGATACTAACACACACAGAGAGACACAAACACACACAGAGACACAAACACACACAGAGAGACACAAACACACACACAGAGACACAAACACACAGAGAGAAACAAACACACAGAGAGACACAAACACACAGAGAGAGACAAACACACAGAGAGACACAAATACACAGAGAGACACAAACACACAGAGAGAGACAAACACACAGAGAGACACAAATACACACAGAGAGACACAAACACACACACAGACACAAACACACAGAGAGTCACAAACACACAGAGAGAGACACAAACACACAGAGATACACAAACACACACAGGGACACAAACACACAGAGAGACACAAACACACACAGAGAGACACAAACACACACACAGAGACACAAACACACACACAGAGACAAACACACAGAGAGACACAAATACACAGAGAGAGACACAAACACACACAGAGAGACACAAACACACACACACAGACACAAACACACAGAGAGACACAAACACACAGAGAGAGACACAAACACACAGAGATACACAAACACACACAAGGACACAAACACACAGAGAGACACAAACACACACAGAGACACAAACACACAGAGAGACACAAACACACACAGAGACACAAACACACAGAGAGACACAAACACACAGAGAGACACAAACACAAACAGAGAGACACAAACACACACAGAGACACAAACACAGAGAGAGACACAAACACACAGAGAGAGACACAAACACACAGAGAGACACAAACACACACAGAGAAACGCAAACACACAGAGAGAGACACAAACACACAGAGAGACACAAACACACACACAGAGACGCAAACACACACAGAGATACACAAACACACAGAGAGACACAAACACACGGAGAGACACAAACACACACAGAGACACAAACACAGAGAGAGACACAAACACACAGAGAGAGACACAAACACACAGAGAGACACAAACACACACAGAGAAACGCAAGCACACAGAGAGAGACACAAACACACAGAGAGAGACACAAACACACACAGAGAGACACAAACACACACACACAGACACAAACACACAGAGAGACACAAACACACAGAGAGAGACACAAACACACAGAGATACACAAACACACACAGGGACACAAACACACAGAGAGACACAAACACACACAGAGACACAAACACACAGAGAGACACAAACACACACAGAGACACAAACACACAGAGAGACACAAACACACAGAGAGACACAAACACAAACAGAGAGACACAAACACACAGAGAGACACAAACACACAGAGAGACACAAACACACACAGAGAGACACAAACACACACAGAGAGACACAAACACACACTGAGAGACACAAACACACACACAGAGACACAAACACACAGAGAGACACAAACACACACAGAGACACAAATATACAGAGAGAGACACAAACACACACAGAGAGAGACACAAACACACACAGAGAGAGACACA
Organism: Heptranchias perlo; assembly: GCF_035084215.1. Classification (NCBI taxonomy): domain Eukaryota; kingdom Metazoa; phylum Chordata; class Chondrichthyes; order Hexanchiformes; family Hexanchidae; genus Heptranchias; species Heptranchias perlo. The sequence goes on from NW_027139463.1 coordinate 148,361, forward strand.
AACACACACAGGGATACTAACACACACAGAGAGACACAAACACACACAGAGACACAAACACACACAGAGAGACACAAACACACACACAGAGACACAAACACACAGAGAGAAACAAACACACAGAGAGACACAAACACACAGAGAGAGACAAACACACAGAGAGACACAAATACACAGAGAGACACAAACACACAGAGAGAGACAAACACACAGAGAGACACAAATACACACAGAGAGACACAAACACACACACACAGACACAAACACACAGAGAGTCACAAACACACAGAGAGAGACACAAACACACAGAGATACACAAACACACACAGGGACACAAACACACAGAGAGACACAAACACACACAGAGAGACACAAACACACACACAGAGACACAAACACACAGAGAGAGACAAACACACAGAGAGACACAAATACACAGAGAGAGACACAAACACACAGAGAGACACAAACACACACAGAGAGAGACACAAACACACAGAGAGACACAAACACACAGAGAGACACAAACACACACACACAGACACAAACACACAGAGAGACACAAACACACAGAGAGAGACACAAACACACAGAGATACACAAACACACACAGGGACACAAACACACAGAGAGACACAAACACACACAGAGACACAAACACACAGAGAGACACAAACACACAGAGAGACACAAACACAAACAGAGAGACACAAACACACACAGAGACACAAACACACAGAGAGACACAAACACACAGAGAGACACAAACACAAACAGAGAGACACAAACACACACAGAGAGACACAAACACACACAGAGACACAAACACACAGAGAGACACAAACACACAGAGAGACACAAACACAAACAGAGAGACACAAACACACACAGAGACACAAACACAGAGAGAGACACAAACACACAGAGAGAGACACAAACACACAGGGAGACACAAACACACACAGAGAAACGCAAACACACAGAGAGAGACACAAACACACAGAGAGACACAAACACAAACACAGAGACGCAAACACACACAGAGATACACAAACACACAGAGAGACACAAACACACAGAGAGACACAAACACACACAGAGACACAAACACAGAGAGAGACACAAACACACAGAGAGAGACACAAACACACAGAGAGACACAAACACACACAGAGAAACGCAAACACACAGAGAGAGACACAAACACACAGAGAGAGACACAAACACACAGAGATACACAAACACACACAGGGACACAAACACACAGAGAGACACAAACACACACAGAGACACAAACACACACAGAGACACAAACACACACAGAGACACAAACACACAGAGAGACACAAACACACAGAGAGACACAAACACAAACAGAGAGACACAAACACACAGAGAGACACAAACACACAGAGAGACACAAACACACACAGAGAGACACAAACACACACAGAGAGACACAAACACACACTGAGAGACACAAACACACACACAGAGACACAAACACACAGAGAGACACAAACACACACAGAGACACAAATATACAGAGAGAGACACAAACACACACAGAGAGAGACACAAACACACACAGAGAGAGACACAAACACACACAGGGACACTAACACACACAGAGAGACACAAACACACACAGAGACACAAACACACACAGAGAGACACAAACACACACACAGAGACACAAACACACAGAGAGAAACAAACACACAGAGAGACACAAACACACAGAGAGAGACAAACACACAGAGAGACACAAATACACAGAGAGACACAAACACAGAGAGAGAGACAAACACACAGAGAGACACAAATACACAGAGAGACACAAATACACAGAGAGACACAAACACACAGAGAGAGACAAACACACAGAGAGAGACAAACACACAGAGAGAGACAAACACACAGAGAGACACAAACACACAGAGAGAGACAAACACACAGAGAGAGGCACAAACACACAGAGAGACACAAACACACAGAGAGAGACACAAACACACAGAGAGAGACACAAACACACAGAGAGAGACACAAACACACAGAGAGACAAACACACAGATAGACACAAACACACAGAGAGAGACACAAACACACAGAGAGAGACACAAACACACAGAGAGACAAACACACACAGGGACACAAACACACAGAGAGACAAACACACAGAGAGACACAAACACACAGAGAGACAAACACACACAGAGAGACACAAACACACAGAGAGACACAAACACACAGAGAGAGACAAACACACAGAGAGACACAAATACACAGAGAGACACAAACACACACAGGGACACAAACACACAGAGAGACACAAACACACACAGGGACACAAACACACAGAGAGACAAACACACAGAGAGACACAAACACACAGAGAGAGACACAAACACACAGAGAGAGACACAAACACACAGAGAGAGACAAACACACAGGGAGAGACTCAAACACACAGAGAGACACAAACACACACAGAGAGACACAAACACACAGAGAGACACAAACACACAGAGAGACACAAACACACACAGAGAGACACAAACACACAGAGAGACACAAACACACAGAGAGACAAACACACAGAGAGACACAAACACACACAGAGACACAAACACACAGAGAGAGACACAAACACACAGAGAGACACAAACACACAGAGAGACAAACACACAGAGAGACACAAACACACAGAGAGACACAAACACACACAGAGACACAAACACACAGAGAGACAAACAAACAGAGAGACACAAACACACACAGAGAGACACAAACACACACAGAGAGACACAAACACACAGAGAGAGACACAAACACACAGAGAGAGACAAACACACACACACAGAGAGACTCAAACACACAGAGAGAGACACAAACACACAGAGAGACACAAACACACAGAGAGACACAAACACACACAGAGAGACACAAACACACAGAGAGACACAAACACACAGAGAGAGACACAAACACACACAGAGAGACACAAACACACAGAGAGAGACACAAAGACAAACAGAGAGACACAAACACACAGAGAGACACAAACACACAGAGAGACAAACACACCGAGAGACACAAACACACACAGAGAGACACAAACACACAGAGAGACACAAACACACAGAGAGACACAAACACACAGGGAGAGACAAACACACAGAGAGAGACAAACACACACAGAGAGACACAAACACACAGAGAGACACAAACACACAGGGAGAGACAAACACACAGAGAGAGACAAACACACACACAGAGACACAAACACACAGAGAGACACAAACACACAGAGACACAAACACACCGAGAGACACAAACACACAGAGAGACACAAACACACAGAGACACAAACACACAGAGAGACACAAACACACAGAGAGACACAAACACACAGGGAGAGACAAACACACAGAGAGACACAAACACACAGAGACACAAACACACCGAGAGACACAAACACACACAGAGACACAAACACACAGAGAGACACAAACACACAGAGAGACAAACACACAGAGAGACACAAACACACAGAGAGAGACAAACACACACAGAGAGACACAAACACACAGAGAGACACAAACACACAGAGAGAGACAAACACACACCGAGAGACAAACACACAGAGAGAGACACAAACACACACAGAGACACAAACACACAGAGAAACACAAACACACAGAGACACAAACACACCGAGAGACAAACACACAGAGAGAGACACAAACACACAGAGAGACACAAACACACAGAGAGACACAAACACACAGAGAAACACAAACACACAGAGACAAACACACAGAGAGACACAAACACACACAGAGGCACAAACACACAGAGAGACACAAACACACACAGAGAGAGACACAAACACACAGAGAGAGACACAAACACATACATGGACACAAACACACACAGGGACACAAACACACAGAGAGAGACACAAACACATACATGGACACAAACACACACAGGGACACAAACACACAGAGAGACACAAACACACAGAGAGACACAAACACACACAGAGGCACAAACACATACAGGGACACAAACACACACAGAGAGACACAAACACATACAGGGACACAAACACACAGAGAGACACAAACACACAGAGAGACAAACACACGGAGAGACACAAACACACAGAGAGAGACACAAACACACAGAGAGACACAAACACACACAGAGAGACACAAACACACACAGAGACACAAACACACACAGAGACACAAACACACACAGAGAGACAAACACACACAGAGACACAAACACACAGAGAGACACAAACAGACAGAGAGACACAAACACACAGAGAGACAAACACACAGAGAGACACAAACACACAGAGAGAGACACAAACACACAGAGAGACACAAACACACAGAGAGACACAAACACACAGGGAGAGACTCAAACACACAGAGAGAGACACAAACACACAGAGAGACACAAACACACACAGAGAGACACAAACACACAGAGACACAAACACACCGAGAGACACAAACACACAGAGAGACACAAACACACAGAGAGACAAACACACAGAGAGACACAAACACACACAGGGACACAAACACACAGAGACACAAACACACAGAGAGACACAAACACACAGAGAGAGACACAAACACACAGAGAGACAAACACACAGAGAGACACAAACACACAGAGAGAGACAAACACACAGAGAGACACAAACACACAGAGAGACACAAACACACAGAGAGACTAACACACAGGGAGAGACACAAACACACAGAGAGACACAAACACACAGAGAGAGACAAACACACAGAGAGAGACAAACACACAGAGAGACACAAACACACAGAGAGACACAAACACACAGAGAGACACAAACACACAGAGAGACAAACACACAGGGAGAGACAAACACACAGAGAGACACAAACACACAGAGAGACACAAACACACACAGAGAGACACAAATACACAGAGAGACACAAACACACAGAGAGAGACACAAACACACACAGAGAGACACAAACACACAGAGAGAGACAAACACACAGAGAGACACAAACACACAGAGAGACACAAACACACAGAGAGACACAAACACACAGAGAGACAAACACACAGGGAGAGACAAACACACAGAGAGACTCAAACACACAGAGAGAGACACAAACACACAGAGAGTCACAAACACACACAGAGAGACACAAACACACAGAGAGAGACAAACACACAGGGAGAGACTCAAACACACAGAGAGAGACACAGACACACAGAGAGACACAAACACACACACACACAGAGACACAAACACACCGAGAGACACAAACATACACAGAGAGAGACAAACACACAGAGAGAGACACAAACACACAGAGAGACACAAACACACACACACACAGAGACACAAACACACCGAGAGACAAAAACATACACAGAGAGACACAAACACACACAGTGACACAAACACACAGAGAGACACAAACACACAGAGAGAGACACAAACACACACAGAGAGACAAACACACACAGAGAGACAAACACACAGAGAGAGACAAACACACAGAGAGAGACACAAACACACAGAGAGACACAAACACACACACACACAGAGACACAAACACACCGAGAGACACAAACATACACAGAGAGAGACAAACACACAGAGAGAGACACAAACACACAGAGAGACACAAACACAGACAGAGAGACACAAACACACAGAGACACAAACACACCGAGAGACACAAACACACAGAGAGACACAAACACACAGAGAGACAAACACACAGAGAGACACAAACACACACAGGGACACAAACACACAGAGACACAAACACACAGAGAGACACAAACACACAGAGAGAGACACAAACACACAGAGAGACAAACACACAGAGAGAGACAAACACACAGAGAGACACAAACACACAGAGAGACACAAACACACAGAGAGACACAAACACACAGAGAGACAAACACACAGGGAGAGACACAAACACACAGAGAGACAAACACACAGAGAGACACAAACACACAGAGAGAGACAAACACACAGAGAGAGACAAACACACAGAGAGACACAAACACACAGAGAGACACAAACACACAGAGAGACAAACACACAGGGAGAGACAAACACACAGAGAGACACAAACACACAGAGAGACACAAACACACACAGAGAGACACAAATACACAGAGAGACACAAACACACAGGGAGACAAACACACAGGGAGAGACAAACACACACAGAGAGACTCAAACACACAGAGAGAGACACAAACACACAGAGAGTCACAAACACACACAGAGAGACACAAACACACAGAGAGAGACAAACACACAGGGAGAGACTCAAACACACAGAGAGAGACACAAACACACAGAGAGACACAAACACACACACACACAGAGACACAAACACACCGAGAGACACAAACATACACAGAGAGAGACAAACACACAGAGAGAGACACAAACACACAGAGAGACACAAACACACACACACACAGAGACACAAACACACCGAGAGACAAAAACATACACAGAGAGACACAAACACACAGAGAGAGACACAAACACACAGAGAGACACAAACACACACACACACAGAGACACAAACACACAGAGAGAGACACAAACACACACAGTGACACAAACACACAGAGAGACACAAACACACAGAGAGAGACACAAACACACACAGAGAGACAAACACACACAGAGAGACAAACACACAGAGAGAGACAAACACACAGAGAGAGACACAAACACACAGAGAGACACAAACACACACACACACAGAGACACAAACACACCGAGAGACACAAACATACACAGAGAGAGACAAACACACAGAGAGAGACACAAACACACAGAGAGACACAAACACACACACACACAGAGACACAAACACACCGAGAGACACAAACATACAGAGAGAGACACAAACACACAGAGAGAGACACAAACACACAGAGAGAGACACAAACACACACAGTGACACAAACACACAGAGAGACACAAACACACACAGAGAGACAAACACACACAGAGAGACAAACACACAGAGAGACACAAACACACAGAGAGAGACACAAACACACACAGAGAGACAAACACACACAGAGAGACAAACACACAGAGAGACACAAACACACAGAGAGAGACACAAACACACAGAGAGAGACACAAACACACAGAGAGACTCAAACACACAGAGAGAGACACAAACACACATAGAGACACAAACACACAGAGAGACACAAACACACAGAGAGACACAAACACACAGAGAGACAAACACACAGAGAGAGAAACAAACACAAACAGAGAGACACAAACACACAGAGAGAGACACAAAGACAAACAGAGAGACACAAACACACAGAGAGACACAAACACACAGAGAGACAAACACACCGAGAGACACAAACACACACAGAGAGACACAAACACACAGAGAGACACAAACACACAGAGAGACACAAACACACAGGGAGAGACAAACACACACAGAGACACAAACACACAGAGAGACACAAACACACAGAGACACAAACACACCGAGAGACACAAACACACACAGAGACACAAACACACAGAGAGACACAAACACACAGAGAGACAAACACACAGAGAGACACAAACACACAGAGAGAGACAAACACACACAGAGAGACACAAACACACAGAGAGACACAAACACACAGAGACACAAACACACAGAGAGAGACAAACACACACCGAGAGACAAACACACAGAGAGAGACACAAACACACAGAGAGACACAAACACACACAGAGACACAAACACACAGAGAAACACAAACACACAGAGACACAAACACACCGAGAGACAAACACACAGAGAGAGACACAAACACACAGAGAGACACAAACACACAGAGAGACACAAACACACACAGAGGCACAAACACATACAGGGACACAAACACACAGAGAGAGACACAAACACATACAGGGACACAAACACACAGAGAGAGACACAAACACATACAGGGACACAAACACACAGAGAGACACAAACACACAGAGAGACAAACACACGGAGAGACACAAACACACAGAGAGAGACACAAACACACAGAGAGACACAAACACACAGAGAGACAAACACACGGAGAGACACAAACACACAGAGAGAGACACAAACACACACAGAGACACAAACACAGAGAGAGACACAAACACACACAGAGACACAAACACAGAGAGAGAGAGACACAAACACACGGAGAGACACAAACACACAGAGAGAGACACAAACACACACAGAGACACAAACACACACAGAGACACAAACACACACAGAGAGACAAACACACACAGAGACACAAACACACAGAGAGACACAAACAGACAGAGAGACACAAACACACAGAGAGACAAACACACAGAGAGACACAAACACACAGAGAGACACAAACACACAGGGAGAGACTCAAACACACAGAGAGAGACACAAACACACAGAGAGACACAAACACACACAGAGAGACACAAACACACAGAGACACAAACACACCGAGAGACACAAACACACAGAGAGACACAAACACACAGAGAGACAAACACACAGAGAGACACAAACACACACAGGGACACAAACACACAGAGACACAAACACACAGAGAGACACAAACACACAGAGAGAGACACAAACACACAGAGAGACAAACACACAGAGAGACACAAACACACAGAGAGAGACAAACACACAGAGAGACACAAACACACAGAGAGACACAAACACACAGAGAGACAAACACACAGGGAGAGACAAACACACAGAGAGACACAAACACACAGAGAGACACAAACACACAGAGAGAGACACAAACACACAGAGACACAAACACACAGAGAGACACAAACACACAGAGAGACACAAACACACAGAGAGACAAACACACAGAGAGACACAAACACACAGAGAGACACAAACACACAGAGAGACAAACACACAGAGAGACACAAACACACAGAGAGAGACAAACACACAGAGAGACACAAACACACAGAGAGACACAAACACACAGAGAGACACTAACACACAGAGAGAGACAAACACACAGAGAGAGACACAAACACACAGAGAGACACAAACACACAGAGAGAGACACAAACACACAGAGAGAGACAAACACACAGAGAGAGACACAAACACACAGAGAGACACAAACACACAGAGAGAGACAAACACACAGAGAGACACAAACACACAGAGAGACACAAACACACAGAGAGACACAAACACACAGAGAGACACAAACACACAGAGAGACAAACACAAAGAGAGACACAAACACACACAGAGAGACACAAACACACAGAGAGACACAAACACACAGAGAGACAAACACACAGGGAGAGACAAACACACAGAGAGACACAAACACACAGAGAGACACAAACACACAGAGAGACAAACACACAGAGAGATACAAACACACAGAGAGAGACAAACACACAGAGAGACACAAACACACAGAGAGACACAAACACACAGAGAGACACAAACACACAGAGAGACAAACACACAGAGAGACACAAACACACACAGAGAGACACAAACACACAGAGAGACACAAACACACAGAGAGACACAAACACACACAGAGAGACACAAACACACAGAGAGACACAAACACACAGAGAGACAAACACACAGGGAGAGACAAACACACAGAGAGACACAAACACACAGGGAGAGACTCAAACACACAGAGAGAGACACAAACACACAGAGAGTCACAAACACACACAGAGAGACACAAACACACAGAGAGAGACAAACACACACAGAGACACAAACACACAGAGAGACACAAACACACAGAGAGAGACAAACACACACAGAGAGACACAAACACACAGAGAGACACAAACACACAGAGAGACAAACACACAGGGAGAGACAAACACACAGAGAGACACAAACACACAGGGAGAGACTCAAACACACAGAGAGAGACACAAACACACAGAGAGTCACAAACACACACAGAGAGACACAAACACACAGAGAGACACAAACACACACAGAGAGACACAAACACACAGAGAGACACAAACACACAGAGAGACAAACACACAGGGAGAGACAAACACACAGAGAGACACAAACACACAGGGAGAGACTCAAACACACAGAGAGAGACACAAACACACAGAGAGACACAAACACACACACACACAGAGACACAAACACACCGAGAGACACAAACATACACAGAGAGAGACAAACACACAGAGAGAGACACAAACACACAGAGAGACACAAACACACACACACACACAGACACAAACAAACCGAGAGACACAAACATACACAGAGAGACACAAACACACAGAGAGAGACACAAACACACAGAGAGAGACACAAACACACACAGTGACACAAACACACAGAGAGACACAAACACACAGAGAGAGACACAAACACACACAGAGAGACAAACACACACAGAGAGACAAACACACAGAGAGAGACAAACACACAGAGAGAGACACAAACACACAGAGAGACACAAACACACACACACACAGAGACACAAACACACCGAGAGACACAAACATATACAGAGAGAGACAAACACACAGAGAGAGACACAAACACACAGAGAGACACAAACACACACACACACAGAGACACAAACACACCGAGAGACACAAACATACACAGAGAGACACAAACACACAGAGAGAGACACAAACACACAGAGAGAGACACAAACACACACAGTGACACAAACACACAGAGAGACACAAACACACACAGAGAGACAAACACACACAGAGAGACAAACACACACAGAGAGACACAAACACACAGAGAGAGACACAAACACACACAGAGAGACAAACACACACAGAGAGACAAACACACAGAGAGACACAAACACACAGAGAGAGACAAACACACAGTGAGACACAAACACAGAGAGAGAGACAAACACACAGAGAGACACAAACACAGAGAGAGAGACAAACACACAGAGAGACACAAACACACAGAGAGAGACACAAACACACACAGGGACACAAACACACAGAGAGACACAAACACACAGAGAGACACAAATACACAGAGAAACACAAACACACAGAGAGAGACAAACACACAGAGAGACACAAACACACACAGGGACACAAACACACAGAGAGACACAAACACACAGAGAGACACAAACACACAGAGAGACACAAACACAGAGAGAGAGACACACAAACACACAGAGAGACAAACACACAGAGAGACATAAACACAGAGAGAGAGAGACAAAAACACACAGAGAGACACAAACACACAGAGAGACACAAACACACAGAGAGAGACACAAACACAGAGAGAGAGACAAACACACAGAGAGACACAAACACACAGAGAGACACAAACACAGAGAGAGAGACAAACACACAGAGAGACACAAACACAGAGAGAGAGACAAACACACAGAGAGAGACACAAACACACAGAGAGACACAAACACACACAGAGAGACACAAACACACAGAGAGAGACACAAACACACAGAGAGAGACACAAACACAGAGAGAGAGACAAACACACAGAGAGACACAAACACACAGAGAGACACAAACACAGAGAGAGAGACAAACACACAGAGAGACACAAACACACAGAGAGAGACAAACACACAGAGAGACACAAACACACAGAGAAACACAAACACAGAGAGAGAGACACAAACACACAGAGAGACAAACACACACAGAGAGAGACAAACACACAGGGAGACACAAACACACAGAGAGAGACAAACACACAGAGAGACACAAACACACACAGCGAGACACAAACACACACAGAGATACACAAACACACAGAGAGACACAAACACACAGAGAAACACAAACACAGAGAGAGAGACACAAACACACAGAGAGACAAACACACACACACAGACACAAACACACAGAGAAACACAAACACAGAGAGAGAGACAAACACACAGAGAAACACAAACACACAGAGAGAGACAAACACACAGAGAGACACAAACACACAGAGAAACACAAACACACAGAGAGACACAAACACACAGAGAGAGACAAACACACAGAGAGACACAAACACACACAGACACAAACATACAGAGAGACAAACACACAGAGAGACACAAACACACACAGACACAAACATACAGAGAGACAAACACACAGAGAGACACAAACACACACAGAGAGAGACAAACACACAGAGAGACACAAACACACAGAGAGAGACAAACACACAGAGAGACACAAAGACACAGAGAGACACAAACACACAGAGAGACAAACACACGGAGAGACACAAACACACAGAGAGACAAACACACAGAGAGAGACACAAACACACACAGAGAGACACAAACACAAAGAGAGAGACACAAAGACACACAGAGAGACACAAACACACAGAGAGACACAAACACACAGAGAGACAAACACACCGAGAGACACAAACACACAGAGAGAGACACAAAGACACACAGAGAGACACAAACACACAGAGAGACACAAACACACAGAGAGACAAACACACAGAGAGACACAAACACACAGAGAGACACAAACACACAGAGACACAAACACACCGAGAGACAAACACACAGAGAGAGACACAAACACACAGAGAGACACAAACACACACAGAGACACAAACACACCGAGAGACAAACACACAGAGAGAGACACAAACACACAGAGAGACACAAACACACAGAGAGACACAAACACACAGAGAAACACAAACACACAGAGAGAGACAAACACACACTGGGACACAAACACACAGAGAGACACAAACACACAGAGAGACACAAACACACACAGAGGCACAAACACACAGAGAGAAACAAACACACAGAGAGACACAAACACACACAGAGAGACACTAACACACACAGAGAGACAAACACACAGAGAGACACAAACACACACAGGGACTCAAACACACAGAGACACAAACAGACAGAGAGACACAAACACACAGAGAGACAAACACACAGAGAGACACAAACACACACAGGGACACAAACACACAGAGACACAAACACACAGAGAGACACAAACACACAGAGAGACACAAACACACACAGAGAGAGACAAACACACAGGGAGACACAAACACACAGAGAGAGACAAACACACAGAGAGACACAAACACACAGAGAAACACAAACACAGAGAGAGAGACACAAACACACAGAGAGACAAACACACAGAGAGACACAAACACACAGAGAGACACAAACACACAGAGAAACACAAACACAGAGAGAGAGACACAAACACACAGAGAGAGACACAAACACACAGAGAGACACAAACACACAGAGACACAAACACACAGAGAGAGACACAAACACACAGAGAGAGACAAACACACAGGGAGACACAAACACACAGAGAGAGACAAACACACACAGAGACACAAACACACAGAGAGACACAAACACACAGAGAGAGACAAACACACACAGAGAGACAAACACACAGGGAGACACAAACACACAGAGAGAGACAAACACACAGAGAGACACAAACACACAGAGAGACACAAACACACAGAGAGAGACAAACACACAGAGAGACACAAACACACACAGACACAAACATACAGAGAGACAAACACACAGAGAGACACAAACACACACAGAGACACAAACACACAGAGAGACACAAACACACAGAGAGAGACAAACACACAGAGAGACACAAACACACACAGACACAAACATACAGAGAGACAAACACACAGAGAGACAAACACACAGAGAGACACAAACACACCGAGAGACACAAACACACAGAGAGACACAAACACACAGAGAGAGACAAACACACAGAGAGACACAAACACACAGAGAGACACAAACACACAGAGAGACAAACACACGGAGAGACACAAACACACAGAGAGACAAACACACAGAGAGAGACACAAACACACAGAGAGACACAAACACACAGAGAGAGACACAAACACACAGAGAGAGACAAACACACAGAGAGAGACACAAACACACAGAGAGACAAACACACACAGAGAGACACAAACACACAGAGAGACACAAACACACAGAGAGAGACACAAAGACACACAGAGAGACACAAACACACAGAGAGACACAAACACACAGAGAGACAAACACACACAGAGAGACACAAACACACAGAGAGACACAAACACACAGAGACACAAACACACACAGAGAGACACAAACACACAGAGAGACACAAACACACAGGGAGAGACAAACACACACAGAGAGACACAAACACACAGAGAGACACAAACACACAGAGACACAAACACACCGAGAGACAAACACACAGAGAGACACAAACACACAGAGAGAGACACAAAGACACACAGAGAGACACAAACACACAGAGAGACACAAACACACAGAGAGACAAACACACAGAGAGACACAAACACACAGAGAGAGACAAACACACACAGAGAGACACAAACACACAGAGAGACACAAACACACAGAGACACAAACACACCGAGAGACAAACACACAGAGAGAGACACAAACACACAGAGAGACACAAACACACACAGAGACACAAACACACCGAGAGACAAACACACAGAGAGAGACACAAACACACAGAGAGACACAAACACACAGAGAAACACAAACACACAGAGAGAGACAAACACACACAATGACACAAACACACAGAGAGACACAAACACACAGAGAGACACAAACACACACAGAGGCACAAACACATACAGGGACACAAACACACAGAGAGAGACACAAACACATACAGGGACACAAACACACAGAGAGAGACACAAACACATACAGGGACACAAACACACAGAGAGACACAAACACACACAGAGAGACACAAACACACACAGAGAGACAAACACACACAGAGACACAAACACACACAGAGACACAAACACACACAGAGAGACAAACACACACAGAGACACAAACACACAGAGAGACACAAACACACAGAGAGACACAAACACACAAAGAGAGACACAAACACACAGAGAGACGAACACACAGAGAGACACAAACACACAGGGAGAGACTCAAACACACAGAGAGAGACACAAACACACAGAGAGACACAAACACACAGAGAGACACAAACACACAGAGACACAAACACAACGAGACACACAAACACACACAGAGAGACACAAACACAAAGAGACACAAACACACCGAGAGACACAAACACACAGAGAGACACAAACACACAGAGAGACAAACACACAGAGAGACACAAACACACACAGGGACTCAAACACACAGAGACACAAACACACAGAGAGACACAAACACACAGAGAGACAAACACACAGAGAGACACAAACACACACAGGGACACAAACACACAGAGACACAAACACACAGAGAGACACAAACACACAGAGAGACACAAACACACACAGAGAGACACAAACACACAGAGAGACACAAACACACACAGAGACACAAACACACCGAGAGACACAAACATACACAGAGAGAGACAAACACACAGATAGAGACACAAACACACAGAGAGACACAAACACACAGATAGAGACACAAACACACAGAGAGAGACACAAAGACACACAGAGAGACACAAACACACAGAGAGACACAAACACACACAGAGACACAAACACACCGAGAGACACAAACATACACAGAGAGAGACAAACACACAGAGAGAGACACAAACACACAGAGAGACACAAACACACAGAGAGAGACTCAAACACACAGAGAGAGACACAAACACACAAAGAGTCACAAACATACACAGATAGAGACAAACACACAGAGAGAGACACAAACACACAGAGAGACACAAACACACACAGAGACACAAACACACAGAGAGAGACACAAACACACACAGAGACAAACACACAGAGAGAGACACAAACACACAGAGAGAGACACAAACACACACAGGGACACAAACACACAGAGAGACACAAACACACAGAGAGACACAAACACACAGAGAAACACAAACACACAGAGAGAGACAAACACACAGAGAGACACAAACACACACAGGGACACAAACACACAGAGAGACACAAACACACAGAGAGACACAAACACACAGAGAGACACAAACACACAGAGAGAGACACAAACACAGAGAGAGAGAGACACAAACACACAGAGAGACAAACACACACAGAGAGACACAAACACACAGAGAGACACAAACACACAGAGAGAGACACAAAGACACACAGAGAGACACAAACACACAGAGAGACACAAACACACAGAGAGACAAACACACACAGAGAGACACAAACACACAGAGAGACACAAACACACAGAGACACAAACACACACAGAGAGACACAAACACACAGAGAGACACAAACACACAGGGAGAGACAAACACACACAGAGAGACACAAACACACAGAGAGACACAAACACACAGAGACACAAACACACCGAGAGACAAACACACAGAGAGACACAAACACACAGAGAGAGACACAAAGACACACAGAGAGACACAAACACACAGAGAGACACAAACACACAGAGAGACAAACACACAGAGAGACACAAACACACAGAGAGAGACAAACACACACAGAGAGACACAAACACACAGAGAGACACAAACACACAGAGACACAAACACACCGAGAGACAAACACACAGAGAGAGACACAAACACACAGAGAGACACAAACACACACAGAGACACAAACACACCGAGAGACAAACACACAGAGAGAGACACAAACACACAGAGAGACACAAACACACAGAGAAACACAAACACACAGAGAGAGACAAACACACACAATGACACAAACACACAGAGAGACACAAACACACAGAGAGACACAAACACACACAGAGGCACAAACACATACAGGGACACAAACACACAGAGAGAGACACAAACACATACAGGGACACAAACACACAGAGAGAGACACAAACACATACAGGGACACAAACACACAGAGAGACACAAACACACACAGAGAGACACAAACACACACAGAGAGACAAACACACACAGAGACACAAACACACACAGAGACACAAACACACACAGAGAGACAAACACACACAGAGACACAAACACACAGAGAGACACAAACACACAGAGAGACACAAACACACAAAGAGAGACACAAACACACAGAGAGACGAACACACAGAGAGACACAAACACACAGGGAGAGACTCAAACACACAGAGAGAGACACAAACACACAGAGAGACACAAACACACAGAGAGACACAAACACACAGAGACACAAACACAACGAGACACACAAACACACACAGAGAGACACAAACACAAAGAGACACAAACACACCGAGAGACACAAACACACAGAGAGACACAAACACACAGAGAGACAAACACACAGAGAGACACAAACACACACAGGGACTCAAACACACAGAGACACAAACACACAGAGAGACACAAACACACAGAGAGACAAACACACAGAGAGACACAAACACACACAGGGACACAAACACACAGAGACACAAACACACAGAGAGACACAAACACACAGAGAGACACAAACACACACAGAGAGACACAAACACACAGAGAGACACAAACACACACAGAGACACAAACACACCGAGAGACACAAACATACACAGAGAGAGACAAACACACAGATAGAGACACAAACACACAGAGAGACACAAACACACAGATAGAGACACAAACACACAGAGAGAGACACAAAGACACACAGAGAGACACAAACACACAGAGAGACACAAACACACACAGAGACACAAACACACCGAGAGACACAAACATACACAGAGAGAGACAAACACACAGAGAGAGACACAAACACACAGAGAGACACAAACACACAGAGAGAGACTCAAACACACAGAGAGAGACACAAACACACAAAGAGTCACAAACATACACAGATAGAGACAAACACACAGAGAGAGACACAAACACACAGAGAGACACAAACACACACAGAGACACAAACACACAGAGAGAGACACAAACACACACAGAGACAAACACACAGAGAGAGACACAAACACACAGAGAGAGACACAAACACACACAGGGACACAAACACACAGAGAGACACAAACACACAGAGAGACACAAACACACAGAGAAACACAAACACACAGAGAGAGACAAACACACAGAGAGACACAAACACACACAGGGACACAAACACACAGAGAGACACAAACACACAGAGAGACACAAACACACAGAGAGACACAAACACACAGAGAGAGACACAAACACAGAGAGAGAGAGACACAAACACACAGAGAGACAAACACACAGAGAGACACAAACACACAGAGAGAGAGACAAACACACAGAGAGACACAAACACACAGAGAGACACAAACACACACAGAGAGACACAAACACACAGAGAGAGAGACACAAACACACAGAGAGACACAAACACACAGAGAGACACAAACACACATAGAGACACAAACACAGAGAGAGAGACAAACACAGAGAGAGAGACACAAACACACAGAGAGACACAAACATACACAGAGAGACACAAACACACAGAGAGAGACAAACACACAGAGAGACACAAACACACAGAGAAACACAAACACAGAGAGAGAGACACAAACACACAGAGAGACAAACACACACAGAGAGAGACAAACACAAAGAGAGACACAAACACACAGAGAGAGACAAACACAGAGAGAGACAAACACACACAGAGAGACACAAACACACAGAGAGACACAAACACACACACAGAGACACAAACACACAGAGAGACACAAACACACAGAGAAACACAAACACAGAGAGAAACACAAACATACAGAGAGAGACAAACACACAGAGAGACACAAACACACAGAGAGACACAAACACACACAGAGAGACACAAACACACAGAGAGACACAAACACACAGAGAGACACAAACACACACAGAGAGACAAACACACAGAGAGAGACACAAACACACACAGGGACACTAACACACACACAGAGGCACAAACACATACAGGGACACAAACACACAGAGAGAGACACAGACACACACAGGGACACAAACACACACACAGAGGCACAAACACATGCAGGGACACAAACACTCACAGAGAGACACAAACACACACAGAGACACAAACACACAGAGAGACAAACACACAGAGAGACACAAACACACAGAGAGAGACACAAACACACAGAGAGACAAACACACAGAGAGACACAAACACACAGAGAGAGACACAAACACACAGAGAGACAAACACACAGAGAGACACAAACACACAGAGAGACACAAACACACAGAGAGAGACAAACACACAGAGAGAGACAAACACACAGAGAGAAACAAACACACAGAGAGACACAAACACACAGATAGACACAAACACACAGAGAGAAACAAACACACAGACAGACACAAACACACACAGACACACAAACACAGAGAGAAACACAAACATTCACGGAGACACAAACACACAGAGACACAAACACACAGAGAGACAAACACAGAGAGACACAAACACACAGAGAGACAAACACACACAGAGACACAAACACACACAGAGAGACACAAACACACAGAGAGACACAAACACACAGAGACACAAACACACACAGAGAGACACAAACACACAGAGAGACAAACACACAGAGAGACAAACACACAGAGAGACACAAACACACAGAGAGACACAAACACACAGAGAGACACAAACACACAGAGAGACACAAACACAGAGAGACACAAACACACAGAGAGAGACACAAACACACAGAGAGACACAAACACACAGAGAGACACAAACACACAGAGAGACACAAACACACAGAGAGAAACAAACACACAGAGAGACACAAACACACAGAGAGACACAAACACACAGAGAGACAAACACACAGAGAGAGACAAACACAGAGAGACACAAACACACAGAGAGAGACACAAACACACAGAGAGACACAAACACACACAGAGAGACACAAACAGAGTGAGACAAACACACAGAGAGACACAAACACACAGAGAGACACAAACACACAGAGAGACACAAACACACAGAGAGACACAAACACACAGAGAGACACAAACACAGAGAGAGAGACAAACACAGAGAGAGAGACACAAACACACAGAGAGACAAAACACACACAGAGACACAAACACACAGAGAGAAACAAACACACAGAGAGACACAAACACACAGAGAGACACAAACACACAGGGAGAGACACAAACACACAGAGAGACACAAACACACACAGAGAAACAAAGACACAGAGAGAGAGACAAACACACAGAGAGAGACACAAACACACAGAGAGACAAAACACACACAGAGACAAACACACAGAGAGACACAAACACACACAGGGACACAAACACACAGAGAGACACAAACACACAGAGAGACACAAACACACAGAGAAACACAAACACACAGAGAGAGACAAACACACAGAGAGACACAAACACACAGAGAGACACAAACACACACAGAGAGACACAAACACACAGAGAGACACAAACGCACACAGGGACACAAACACACATAGAGAGACAAACACACAGAGAGACACAAACACACAGAGAAACACAAACATACAGAGAGAGACAAACACACACAGAGAGACACAAACACACACAGAGACACAAACACACAGAGAGACAAACACACAGAGAGAGACACAAACACACAGAGAGACAAACACACAGAGAGACACAAACACACAGAGAGAGACAAACACACACAGAGAGACACAAACACACAGAGAGACACAAACACACAGAGAGAGACAAACACACAGAGAGAGACAAACACACAGAGAGAAACAAACACACAGAGAGACACAAACACACAGATAGACACAAACACACAGAGAGAAACAAACACACAGACAGACACAAACACACACAGACACACAAACACAGAGAGAAACACAAACATTCACGGAGACACAAACACACAGAGACACAAACACACCGAGAGACAAACACACACAGAGACACAAACACACAGAGAGACACAAACACACACAGAGAGACACAAACACACAGAGAGACACAAACACACAGAGAGAAACAAACACACAGAGAGACACAAACAAACAGAGAGACACAAACACACAGAGACACAAACACACAGAGAGACACACCACACAGAGAGAAACAAACACACAGAGAGACACAAACACACACGGACACACAAACACAGAGAGAAACACAAACATTCACGGAGACACAAACACACAGAGACACAAACACACCGAGAGACAAACACACAGAGAGACACAAACACACACAGAGACACAAACACACAGAGAGAAACACACCACACAGAGAGAAACAAACACACAGAGAGACACAAACACACACGGACACACAAACACAGAGAGAAACACAAACATTCACGGAGACACAAACACACAGAGACACAAACACACAGAGAGACACAAACACACAGAGAGACACAAACACACAGAGAGACAAACACACAGAGAGACACACAAACACACAGAGAGAAACAAACACACAGACACACAAACACAGAGAGAAACACAAACACACACAGAGACACAAACACACACAGAGACACAAACGCACAGAGAGACACAAACACACAGAGACGCAAACACACACAGAGATACACAAACACACAGAGAGACACAAACACACAGAGAGACACAAACACACACCGAGACACAAATATACAGAGAGAGACACAAACACACAGAGAGAGACACAAACACACACAGAGACACAAACACACACAGAGAGAGACACAAACACACACAGAGACACAAACACACACACAGAGAGACACACACACACAGAGAGACACAAACACACAGAGAGACACAAACACACACAGAGACACAAACACACACACAGAGACACAAACACACACAGAGACACAAACACAGAGAGAGAGACACAAACATACAGAGAGACACAAACACACAGAGAGACACAAACACACACAGAGAGACACAAACACACACAGAGACACAAACACACAGAGAAAGACACAAACATACAGAGAGACACAAACACACAGAGAGACACAAACACACACAGAGAGACACAAACACACAGAGAGACACAAACACACACAGAGACACAAACACACACAGAGAGACACAAACAAACAGAGAGACACAAACACACACAGAGACACAAACACACAGAGAGACACAAACACACACAGAGAGACACAAACACACACACAGAGACACAAACACACACAGAGAGACACAAACACAGAGAGAGACACAAACACACAGAGAGAGACACAAACACACACGGAGAGACAAACACACACAGAGAGACACAAACACACAGAGAGAGACAAACACACACAGAGACACAAACACACACGCACAGAGACACAAACACACAGAGAGACACAAACACACAGAGAGACACAAACACACACAGAGAGACACAAACACACACAGAGAGACACAAACACACACACAGAGACACAAACACACAGAGAGACACAAACACACAGAGAGAGACACAAACACACAGAGATACACAAACACACACAGGGACACAAACACACAGAGAGACACAAACACACACGGAGACACAAACACACAGAGAGACACAAACACACACAGAGACACAAGCACACAGAGAGACACAAACACACACAGAGACACAAACACACAGAGAGACATAAACACACACAGAGATACACAAACACACACAGAGAGACACAATGACACAGAGACACAAACACACTGAAACACAAACACACACAGGGACACAAACACACAGAGAGACACAAACACACAGAGACACAAACACACAGAGACACAAACACACTGAGACACAAACACACACAGGGACACAAACACACAGAGAGACACAAACACACAGAGACACAAACACACAGAGAGACACAAACACACACAGAGACACAAACACACAGAGAGAAACAAACACACAGAGAGACACAAACACACACAGAGAGACACAAACACACAGAGAGACACAAACACACACAGAGACACAAACACACACAGAGAGACACAAACAAACAGAGAGACACAAACACACACAGAGACACAAACACACAGAGAGACACAAACACACACAGAGAGACACAAACACACACACAGAGACACAAACACACACAGAGAGACACAAACACAGAGAGAGACACAAACACACAGAGAGAGACACAAACACACACGGAGAGACAAACACACACAGAGAGACACAAACACACAGAGAGAGACAAACACACACAGAGACACAAACACACACACACAGAGACACAAACACACAGAGAGACACAAACACACAGAGAGACACAAACACACACAGAGAGACACAAACACACACAGAGAGACACAAACACACACACAGAGACACAAACACACAGAGAGACACAAACACACAGAGAGAGACACAAACACACAGAGATACACAAACACACACAGGGACACAAACACACAGAGAGACACAAACACACACGGAGACACAAACACACAGAGAGACACAAACACACACAGAGACACAAGCACACAGAGAGACACAAACACACACAGAGACACAAACACACAGAGAGACACAAACACACACAGAGATACACAAACACACACAGAGAGACACAAACACATAGAGACACAAACACACTGAAACACAAACACACACAGGGACACAAACACACAGAGAGACACAAACACACAGAGACACAAACACACTGAAACACAAACACACACAGGGACACAAACACACAGAGAGACACAAACACACAGAGACACAAACACACAGAGACACAAACACACTGAGACACAAACACACACAGGGACACAAACACACAGAGAGACACAAACACACAGAGACACAAACACACAGAGAGACACAAACACACACAGAGACACAAACACACAGAGAGAAACAAACACACAGAGAGACACAAACACACAGAGAGACACAAACACACAGGGAGAGACACAAACACACAGAGAGACACAAACACACACAGAGAAACAAACACACAGAGAGAGAGACAAACACACAGAGAGAGACACAAACACACAGAGAGACAAAACACACACAGAGACAAACACACAGAGAGACACAAACACACACAGGGACACAAACACACAGAGAGACACAAACACACAGAGAGACACAAACACACAGAGAAACACAAACACACAGAGAGAGACAAACACACAGAGAGACACAAACACACAGAGAGACACAAACACACACAGAGAGACACAAACACACAGAGAGACACAAACGCACACAGGGACACAAACACACAGAGAGACACAAACACACAGAGAGACACAAACACACAGAGAGACACAAACACACATAGAGAGACAAACACACAGAGAGACACAAACACACAGAGAAACACAAACATACAGAGAGAGACAAACACACAGAGAGACACAAACACACACAGAGAGACAAACACACACAGAGAGACACAAACACACAGAGAGAGACAAACACACAGAGAGAGACACAAACACACACAGGGACACTAACACACACACAGAGGCACAAACACATACAGGGACACAAACACACAGAGAGAGACACAAACACACACAGGGACACAAACACACACACAGAGGCACAAACACATGCAGGGACACAAACACACACAGAGAGACACAAACACACACAGAGACACAAACACACAGAGAGACAAACACACAGAGAGAGACACAAACACACAGAGAGACAAACACACAGAGAGACACAAACACACAGAGAGAGACAAACACACACAGAGAGACACAAACACACAGAGAGACACAAACACACAGAGAGAGACAAACACACAGAGAAAGACAAACACACAGAGAGAAACAAACACACAGAGAGACACAAACACACAGATAGACACAAACACACAGAGAGAAACAAACACACAGACAGACACAAACACACACAGACACACAAACACAGAGAGAAACACAAACATTCACGGAGACACAAACACACAGAGACACAAACACACCGAGAGACAAACACACACAGAGACACAAACACACAGAGAGACACAAACACACACAGAGAGACACAAACACACAGAGAGACACAAACACACAGAGAGAAACAAACACACAGAGAGACACAAACAAACAGAGAGACACAAACACACAGAGAGACACACCACACAGAGAGAAACAAACACACAGAGAGACACAAACACACACGGACACACAAACACAGAGAGAAACACAAACATTCACGGAGACACAAACACACAGAGACACAAACACACCGAGAGACAAACACACAGAGAGACACAAACACACACAGAGACACAAACACACACAGAGAGACACAAACACACAGAGAGAAACACAAACACACACAGAGAGACACACCACACAGAGAGAAACAAACACACAGAGAGACACAAACACACACGGACACACAAATACAGAGAGAAACACAAACATTCACGGAGACACAAACACACAGAGACACAAACACACAGAGAGACACAAACACACAGAGAGACACAAACACACAGAGAGACAAACACACAGAGACACAAACACACCGAGAGACACAAACACACAGAGAGACACACAAACACACAGAGAGAAACAAACACACAGACACACAAACACAGAGAGAAACACAAACACACACAGAGACACAAACACACACAGAGACACAAACGCACAGAGAGACACAAACACACAGAGACGCAAACACACACAGAGATACACAAACACACAGAGAGACACAAACACACAGAGAGACACAAACACACACCGAGACACAAATATACAGAGAGAGACACAAACACACAGAGAGAGACACAAACACACACAGAGACACAAACACACACAGAGAGAGACACAAACACACACAGAGACACAAACACACACACAGAGAGACACACACACACAGAGAGACACAAACACACAGAGAGACACAAACACACACAGAGAGACACAAACACACACAGAGACACAAACACACACACAGAGACACAAACACACACAGAGACACAAACACAGAGAGAGAGACACAAACATACAGAGAGACACAAACACACAGAGAGACACAAACACACACAGAGAGACACAAACACACAGAGAGACACAAACACACAGAGAGAGACACAAACATACAGAGAGACACAAACACACAGAGAGACACAAACACACACAGAGAGACACAAACACACAGAGAGACACAAACACACACAGAGACACAAACACACAGAGAGACACAAACACACACAGAGAGACACAAACACACACACAGAGACACAAACACACACAGAGAGACACAAACACACAGAGAGACACAAACACACAGAGAGAGACACAAACACACACGGAGAGACAAACACACACAGAGAGACACAAACACACAGAGAGAGACAAACACACACAGAGACACAAACACACACACACAGAGACACAAACACACAGAGAGACACAAACACACAGAGAGACACAAACACACACAGAGAGACACAAACACACACAGAGAGACACAAACACACACACAGAGACACAAACACACAGAGAGACACAAACACACAGAGAGAGACACAAACACACAGAGATACACACACACACACAGGGACACAAACACACAGAGAGACACAAACACACACGGAGACACAAACACACAGAGAGACACAAACACACACAGAGACACAAGCACACAGAGAGACACAAACACACACAGAGACACAAACACACAGAGAGACATAAACACACACAGAGATACACAAACACACACAGAGAGACACAAACACATAGAGACACAAACACACTGAAACACAAACACACACAGGGACACGAACACACAGAGAGACACAAACACACAGAGACACAAACACACAGAGACACAAACACACTGAGACACAAACACACACAGGGACACAAACACACAGAGAGACACAAACACACAGAGACACAAACACACAGAGAGACACAAACACACAGAGAGACACAAACACACACAGAGATACACAAAAACACAGAGAGACACAAATACACATAGAGACACAAACACACAGAGTGACACAAACACACTGGGACACAAACACACACAGGGACACAAACACACAGAGAGACAGAAACACACTGAGACACAAACACACACAGATACACAAACACACTGAGAGACACAAACACACAGAGAGACACAAACACACAGAGAGACACAAACACACACAGACACACAAACACAGAGAGAAACACAAACATTCACGGAGACACAAACACACAGAGACACAAACACACCGAGAGACAAACACACACAGAGACACAAACACACAGAGAGACACAAACACACACAGAGAGACACAAACACACAGAGAGACACAAACACACACAGAGACACAAACACACAGAGAGACACAAACACACACAGAGAGACACAAACACACAGAGAGAAACAAACACACAGAGAGAAACAAACACACAGAGAGACACAAACAAACAGAGAGACACAAACACACAGAGAGACACACCACACAGAGAGAAACAAACACACAGAGAGACACAAACACACACGGACACACAAACACAGAGAGAAACACAAACACACAGAGAGACAAACACACAGAGAGACACAAACACACACAGAGACACAAACACACAGAGAGAAACACAAACATTCACGGAGACACAAACACACAGAGACACAAACACACAGAGAGACACAAACACACAGAGAGACACAAACACACAGAGAGACAAACACACAGAGACACAAACACACCGAGAGACAAACACACAGAGAGACACAAACACACAGAGAGACACAAACACACACAGAGACACAAACACACAGAGAGACACACAAACACACAGAGAGAAACAAACACACAGACACACAAACACGGAGAGAAACACAAACACACACAGAGACACAAACACACACAGAGACACAAACGCACAGAGAGACACAAACACACAGAGACGCAAACACACACAGAGATACACAAACACACAGAGAGACACAAACACACAGAGAGACACAAACACACACAGAGACACAAATATACAGAGAGAGACACAAACACAGAGAGAGAGACACAAACACACACAGAGACACAAACACACACACAGAGAGACACAAACACACACAGAGACACAAACACACACACAGAGAGACACAAACACACGCAGAGAGACACAAACACACAGAGAGACACAAACACACACAGAGAGACACAAACACACACAGAGACACAAACACACACAGAGAGACACAAACACACACACAGAGAAACAAACACACACAGAGACACAAACACAGAGAGAGAGACACAAACATACAGAGAGACACAAACACACAGAGAGACACAAACACACACAGAGAGACACAAACACACACAGAGAGACACAAACACACAGAGAGACACAAACACACAGAGAGAGACACAAACACACACAGAGAGACACAAACACACAGAGAGACACAAACACACGCAGAGAGACACAAACACACAGAGAGACACAAACACACACAGAGAGACACAAACACACACAGAGACACAAACACACACAGAGAGACACAAACACACACAGAGACACAAACACACACACAGAGACACAAACAAACAGAGAGACACAAACACACACAGAGACACAAACACACACAGAGAGACACAAACACACACAGAGAGACACAAACACACACAGAGACACAAACACACAGAGAGACACAAACACACAGAGAGAGACACAAACACACACAGAGAGAGACAAACACACAGAGAGACACAAACACACACAGAGACACAAACACACACAGAGAGACACAAACAAACAGAGAGACACAAACACACACAGAGAGAGACAAACACACAGAGAGACACAAACACACACAGAGACACAAACACACACACAGAGACACAAACACACACAGAGAGACACAAACACACACAGAGAGACACAAACACACACAGAGACACAAACACACACAGAGAGACACAAACAAACAGAGAGACACAAACACACACAGAGACACAAACACACACAGAGAGACACAAACACACACAGAGAGACACAAACACACAGAGAGACACAAACACACACAGAGACACAAACACACACAGATACACAAACACACAGAGAGAGACACATCTATACAGAGAGACACAAACACACAGAGAGACACAAACACACACAGAGAGACACAAACACACACAGAGTGACACAAACACACAGAGAGACACAAACACACACAGAGACACAAACACACACAGATACACAAACACACAGAGAGAGACAAACACACACAGAGACACAAACACACACAGAGACACAAACACACACAGAGAGACACAAACACACACAGAGAGACAAACACACAGAGAGAGACACAAACACACAGAGAGACACAAACACACACAGACACACAAACACAGAGAGAAACACAAACATTCACGGAGACACAAACACACAGAGACACAAACACACCGAGAGACACAAACACACACAGAGAGACACAAACACACAGAGAGACACAAACACACACAGAGACACAAACACACAGAGAGACACAAACACACACAGAGAGACACAAACACACAGAGAGAAACAAACACACAGAGAGAAACAAACACACACAGAGAGACACAAACACACACAGAGAGACACAAACACACAGAGAGACACAAACACACAGAGAGAGACACAAACACACACAGAGAGACACAAACACACAGAGAGACACAAACACACACAGAGACACAAACACACACAGAGAGACACAAACAAACAGAGAGACACAAACACACACAGAGACACAAACACACACAGAGAGACACAAACACACACAGAGAGACACAAACACACACAGAGACACAAACACACAGAGAGACACAAACACACAGAGAGAGACACAAACACACACAGAGAGAGACAAACACACAGAGAGACACAAACACACACAGAGACACAAACACACACAGAGAGACACAAACAAACAGAGAGACACAAACACACACAGAGACACAAACACACACAGAGAGACACAAACACACACAGAGAGACACAAACACACACAGAGACACAAACACACACAGAGAGACACAAACAAACAGAGAGACACAAACACACACAGAGACACAAACACACACAGAGAGACACAAACACACACACAGAGACACAATCACACACAGAGACACAAACACACAGAGAGAGACACATCTATACAGAGAGACACAAACACACAGAGAGACACAAACACACACAGAGAGACACAAACACACACAGAGAGACACAAACACACAGAGAGACACAAACACACACAGAGACACAAACACACACAGATACACAAACACACTGAGAGACACAAACACACAGAGAGACACAAACACACACAGACACACAAACACAGAGAGAAACACAAACATTCACGGAGACACAAACACACAGAGACACAAACACACCGAGAGACACAAACACACACAGAGAGACACAAACACACAGAGAGACACAAACACACACAGAGACACAAACACACAGAGAGACACAAACACACACAGAGAGACACAAACACACAGAGAGAAACAAACACACAGAGAGAAACAAACACACAGAGAGACACAAACAAACAGAGAGACACAAACACACAGAGACACAAACACACAGAGAGACACACCACACAGAGAGAAACAAACACACAGAGAGACACAAACACACACGGACACACAAACACAGAGAGAAACACAAACATTCACGGAGACACAAACACACAGAGACACAAACACACCGAGAGACAAACACACAGAGAGACACAAACACACACAGAGACACAAACACACAGAGAGAAACACAAACACACAGAGAGACACAAACACACAGAGAGACACAAACATTCACGGAGACACAAACACACAGAGACACAAACACACAGAGAGACACAAACACACAGAGAGACACAAACACACAGAGAGACAAACACACAGAGACACAAACACACCGAGAGACAAACACACAGAGAGACACAAACACACACAGAGACACAAACACACAGAGAGACACACAAACACACACAGAGACACAAACACACAGAGAAACACAAACACACAGAGAGAGACACAAACACACAGAGAGAAACAAACACACAGACACACAAACACGGAGAGAAACACAAACACACACAGAGACACAAACACACACAGAGACACAAACGCACAGAGAGACACAAACACACAGAGACGCAAACTCACACAGAGATACACAAACACACAGAGAGAGACAAACACACACAGAGACACAAACACACACACACAGAGACACAAACACACAGAGAGACACAAACACACAGAGAGACACAAACACACAGAGAGACACAAACACACACAGAGAGACACAAACACACACAGAGAGACACAAACACACACACAGAGACACAAACACACAGAGAGACACAAACACACAGAGAGAGACACAAACACACAGAGATACACAAACACACACAGGGACACAAACACACAGAGAGACACAAACACACACGGAGACACAAACACACAGAGAGACACAAACACACACAGAGACACAAGCACACAGAGAGACACAAACACACACAGAGACACAAACACACAGAGAGACATAAACACACACAGAGATACACAAACACACACAGAGAGACACAAACACATAGAGACACAAACACACTGAAACACAAACACACACAGGGACACAAACACACAGAGAGACACAAACACACAGAGACACAAACACACAGAGACACAAACACACTGAGACACAAACACACACAGGGACACAAACACACAGAGAGACACAAACACACAGAGACACAAACACACAGAGAGACACAAACACACAGAGAGACACAAACACACACAGAGATACACAAACACACAGAGAGACACAAATACACAGAGAGACAAACACACAGAGAGACACAAACACACAGAGAGACACAAACACACACAGAGATACACAAACACACAGAGTGACACAAACACACTGGGACACAAACACACACAGGGACACAAACACACAGAGAGACAGAAACACACTGAGACACAAACACACACACAGATACACAAACACACTGAGAGACACAAACACACAGAGAGACACAAACACACAGAGAGACACAAACACACACAGACACACAAACACAGAGAGAAACACAAACATTCACGGAGACACAAACACACAGAGACACAAACACACCGAGAGACAAACACACACAGAGACACAAACACACAGAGAGACACAAACACACACAGAGAGACACAAACACACAGAGAGAAACAAACACACAGAGAGAAACAAACACACAGAGAGACACAAACAAACAGAGAGACACAAACACACAGAGACACAAACACACAGAGAGAAACAAACACACAGAGAGACACAAACACGCACGGACACACAAACACAGAGAGAAACACAAACATTCACGGAGACACAAACACACAGAGACACAAACACACCGAGAGACAAACACAGAGAGACACAAACACACACAGAGACACAAACACACCGAGAGACAAACACACAGAGAGACACAAACACACACAGAGACACAAATACACAGAGAGAAACACAAACATTCACGGAGACACAAACACACAGAGACACAAACACACAGAGAGACACAAACACACAGAGAGACACAAACACACAGAGAGACACAAACACACACAGAGACACAAACACACACAGAGACACAAACACACAGAGAGACACACAAACACACAGAGAGAAACAAACACACAGACACACAAACACGGAGAGAAACACAAACACACACAGAGACACAAACACACACAGAGACACAAACGCACAGAGAGACACAAACACACAGATACGCAAACACACACAGAGATACACAAACACACAGAGAGACACAAACACACAGAGAGACACAAACACACACAGAGACACAAATATACAGAGAGAGACACAAACACACAGAGAGAGACACAAACACACACAGAGACACAAACACACACAGAGAGAGACACAAACACACACAGAGACACAAACACACACACAGAGAGACACAAACACACACAGAGAGACACAAACACACAGAGAGACACAAACACACACAGAGAGACACAAACACACACAGAGAGACACAAACACACAGAGAGACACCAACACACAGAGAGAGACACAAACACACACAGAGAGACACAAACACACAGAGAGACACAAACACACACAGAGACACAAACACACACAGAGAGACACAAACAAACAGAGAGACACAAACACACACAGAGACACAAACACACACAGAGAGACACAAACACACACAGAGAGACACAAACACACACAGAGACACAAACACACAGAGAGACACAAACACACAGAGAGAGACACAAACACACACAGAGAGACACAAACACACAGAGAGACACAAACACACACAGAGACACAAACACACACAGAGAGACACAAACAAACAGAGAGACACAAACACACACAGAGACACAAACACACACAGAGAGACACAAACACACACAGAGAGACACAAACACACACAGAGACACAAACACACACACAGAGACACAAACAAACAGAGAGACACAAACACACACAGAGACACAAACACACACAGAGAGACACAAACACACACACAGAGACACAATCACACACAGAGACACAAACACACAGAGAGAGACACAAACATACAGAGAGACACAAACACACAGAGAGACACAAACACACACAGAGAGACACAAACACACACAGAGAGACACAAACACACAGAGAGACACAAACACACACAGACACACAAACACAGAGAGAAACACAAACATTCACGGAGACACAAACACACAGAGACACAAACACACCGAGAGACACAAACACACACAGAGAGACACAAACACACAGAGAGACACAAACACACACAGAGACACAAACACACAGAGAGACACAAACACACACAGAGAGACACAAACACACAGAGAGAGACAAACACACAGAGAGACACAAACACACAGAGAGAAACAAACACACAGAGAGACACAAACAAACAGAGAGACACAAACACACAGAGACACAAACACACAGAGAGACACACCACACAGAGAGAAACAAACACACAGAGAGACACAAACACACACGGACACACAAACACAGAGAGAAACACAAACATTCACGGAGACACAAACACACAGAGACACAAACACACCGAGAGACAAACACACAGAGAGACACAAACACACACAGAGACACAAACACACAGAGAGAAACACAAACACACAGAGAGACACAAACACACAGAGAGACACAAACATTCACGGAGACACAAACACACAGAGACACAAACACACAGAGAGACACAAACACACAGAGAGACACAAACACACAGAGAGACAAACACACAGAGACACAAACACACCGAGAGACAAACACACAGAGAGACACAAACACACACAGAGACACAAACACACAGAGAGACACACAAACACACAGAGAGAAACAAACACACAGACACACAAACACGGAGAGAAACACAAACACACACAGAGACACAAACACACACAGAGACACAAACGCACAGAGAGACACAAACACACAGAGACGCAAACACACACAGAGATACACAAACACACAGAGAGACACAAACACACACAGAGACACAAATATACAGAGAGAGACACAAACACACAGAGAGAGACACAAACACACACAGAGACACAAACACACACAGAGAGAGACACAAACACACAGAGAGACACAAACACACACAGAGAGACACAAACACACACAGAGACACAAACACACACAGAGAGACACAAACACACACACAGAGAAACAAACACACACAGAGACACAAACACAGAGAGAGAGACACAAACATACAGAGAGACACAAACACACAGAGAGACACAAACACACACAGAGAGACACAAACACACACAGAGAGACAAACACACACAGAGACACAAACACACAGAGAGACACAAACACACAGAGAGAGACACAAACACACACAGAGAGACACAAACACACAGAGAGACACAAACACACACAGAGACACAAACACACACACAGAGACACAAACAAACAGAGAGACACAAACACACACAGAGACACAAACACACACAGAGAGACACAAACACACACAGAGAGACACAAACACACACAGAGACACAAACACACAGAGAGAGACACATACAAACAGAGAGACACAAACACACAGAGAGACAAACACACAGAGACACAAACACACCGAGAGACAAACACACAGAGAGACACAAACACACACAGAGACACAAACACACAGAGAGACACACAAACACACAGAGAGAAACAAACACACAGACACACAAACACGGAGAGAAACACAAACACACACAGAGACACAAACACACACAGAGACACAAACGCACAGAGAGACACAAACACACAGAGACGCAAACACACACAGAGATACACAAACACACAGAGAGACACAAACACACACAGAGACACAAATATACAGAGAGAGACACAAACACACAGAGAGAGACACAAACACACACAGAGACACAAACACACACAGAGAGAGACACAAACACACAGAGAGACACAAACACACACAGAGAGACACAAACACACACAGAGACACAAACACACACAGAGAGACACAAACACACACACAGAGAAACAAACACACACAGAGACACAAACACAGAGAGAGAGACACAAACATACAGAGAGACACAAACACACAGAGAGACACAAACACACACAGAGAGACACAAACACACACAGAGAGACAAACACACACAGAGACACAAACACACAGAGAGACACAAACACACAGAGAGAGACACAAACACACACAGAGAGACACAAACACACAGAGAGACACAAACACACACAGAGACACAAACACACACACAGAGACACAAACAAACAGAGAGACACAAACACACACAGAGACACAAACACACACAGAGAGACACAAACACACACAGAGAGACACAAACACACACAGAGACACAAACACACAGAGAGAGACACATACAAACAGAGAGACACAAACACACACAGAGACACAAACACACACAGAGAGACACAAACAAACAGAGAGACACAAACACACACAGAGACACAAACACACACAGAGACACAAACACACACAGAGAGACACAAACAAACAGAGAGACACAAACACACACAGAGACACAAACACACAGAGAGACACAAACACACACAGAGAGACACAAACACACACACAGAGACACAAACACACACAGAGAGACACAAACACACAGAGAGACACAAACACACAGAGAGAGACACAAACACACGGAGAGACAAACACACACAGAGAGACACAAACACACAGAGAGAGACAAACACACACAGAGACACAAACACACACACACAGAGACACAAACACACAGAGAGACACAAACACACAGAGAGACACAAACACACAGAGAGACACAAACACACACAGAGAGACACAAACACACAGAGAGACACAAACACACACACAGAGACACAAACACACAGAGAGACACAAACACACAGAGACAGACACAAACATACAGAGAGACACAAACACACAGAGAGACACAAACACACACAGAGAGACACAAACACACACAGAGAGACACAAATACACATAGAGACACAAACACACACAGAGATACACAAACACACAGAGAGACACAAACACACAGAGACACAAACACACACAGAGACACAAACACACACAGGGACACAAACACACAGAGAGACACAAACACACAGAGAGACACAAACACACAGAGAGACACAAACACACACAGAGACACAAACACACAGAGAGACACAAACACACAGAGAGACACAAACACACAGAGAGACACAAACACACACAGAGACACAAACACACAGAGAGACACAAACACACACAGAGACACAAACACACAGAGAGACACAAACACACACAGAGAGACACAAACACACAGAGACACAAACACACACAGAGACACAAACACACAGAGAGACACAAACACACACAGAGATACACAAACACACAGAGAGACACAAATACACATAGAGACACAAACACACACAGAGATACACAAACACACAGAGAGACACAAACACACAGAGACACAAACACACACAGAGACACAAACACACAGAGAGACACAAACACACACAGAGATACACAAACACACAGAGAGACACAAATACACATAGAGACACAAACACACACAGAGATACACAAACACACAGAGAGACACAAACACACAGAGACACAAACACACACAGAGACACAAACACACAGAGAGACACAAACACACAGAGAGAGACAAATACACATAGAGACACAAACACACTCAGGGACACAAACACACAGAGAGACACAAACACACAGAGACACAAACACACACAGAGACACAAACACACAGAGACACAAACACACACAGAGACACAAACACACACAGAGAGACACAAACACACAGAGAGACACAAATACACATAGAGACACAAACACACAGAGAGACACAAACACACTGAGACACAAACACACACAGGGAAACAAACACACAGAGAGTCACAAACACACTGAGACACAAACACACACAGATACACAAACACACTGAGAGACACAAACACACAGAGAGACACAAACACACACAAATACACAGACACAAACACACAGAGAGACACAAACACACAGAGAGACACAAACACACACAGAGAGACACAAACACACACAGAGAGACACAAACACACAGAGAGAGACACAAACACACACAGATACACAAACACACACAGAGAGACACAAATACACAGAGAGAGACACAAACACACACAAATACACAGACACAAACACACAGAGACACAAACACACAGAGAGACACAAACACAAAGAGAGACACAAACACACACAGAGAGACACAAACGCACACAGAGAGCCACAAACACACACAGAGATACACAAACACACGGAGAGACAAACACACAGAGACACACAAACACAAAGAGAGACACAAACATACACAAACACACAGAGAGACACAAACACACAGAGAGAGACACAAACACACAGATACACAAACACACATGGAGACACAAACACACAGAGAGACACAAACACACAGATACACAAACACACTGAGAGACACAAACACACAGAGAGACACAAACACACAGAGAGACACAAACACACAGAGACACAAACACACAGAGAGACACAAACACACAGAGACACAAACACACAGAGATACACAAACACACAGAGAGACACAAACACACACAGAGAGACACAAACACACAGAGACACAAACACACACAGATACACAAACACACAGAGAGACACACACACACACACAGATACACAAACACACACAGATACACAAACACACAGAGAGACACAAACACACAGAGATACACAAACACACAGAGAGACACAAACACACAGAGAGACACACACACACACACAGATACACAAACACACACAGATACACAAACACACAGAGAGACACAAACACACAGAGAGACACAAACACACAGAGATACACAAACACACACAGATACACAAACACACAGAGAGACACGAACACACAGAGAGACACAAACACACAGAGAGACACAAACACACAGAGATACACAAACACACACAGATACACAAACACACAGAGAGACACAACACACTGAGAGACACGAACACACAGAGAGACACAAACACACAGAGACACAAACACACAGAGAGACACAAACACACAGAGAAACAAACACACAGAGAGACACAAACACACACAAATACACAGACACAAACACACAGAGAGACACAAACACACAGAGAGACACAAACACACACAAATACACAGACACAAACACACAGAGAGACACAAACACACAGAGAGACACAAACACACACAGAGAGACACAAACACACACAGAGAGACACAAACACACAGAGAGAGACACAAACACACACAGATACACAAACACACACAGAAAGACACAAATACACAGAGAGAGACACAAACACACAGAGAGACACAAATACACAGACACAAACACACAGAGACACAAACACACAGAGAGACACAAACACAAAGAGAGACACAAACACACACAGAGAGACACAAACGCACACAGAGAGACACAAACACACGGAGAGACAAACACACAGAGACACACAAACACAAAGAGAGACACAAACATACACAAACACACACAGAGAGACACAAACACACACAGAGAGACACAAACACACAGAGAGACACAAACACACAGAGAGACACAAACACACAGAGACACAAACACACAGAGAGACACAAACACACAGAGATACACAAACACACAGAGAGACACAAACACACACAGAGAGACACAAACACACAGAGACACAAACACACACAGATACACAAACACACAGAGAGACACACACACACAGATACACAAACACACACAGATACACAAACACACAGAGAGACACAAACACACACAGATACACAAACACACAGAGAGACACAAACACACACAGAGAGACACAAACACACAGAGACACAAACACACACAGATACACAAACACACAGAGAGACACACACACACAGATACACAAACGCACACAGACACACAAACACACAGAGAGACACAAACACACACAGATACACAAACACACAGAGAGACACAACACACTGAGAGACACGAACACACAGAGAGACACAAACACACAGAGAGACACAAACACACAGAGATACACAAACACACACAGATACACAAACACACAGAGAGACACAACACACTGAGAGACACGAACACACAGAGAGACACAAACACACACAAATACACAGACACAAACACAGAGAGACACAAACACACAGACACACAAACACACAGAGAGAAACAAACACACACAGATACACAAACACACAGAGAGACACAACACACTGAGAGACACGAACACACAGAGAGACACAAACACACACAAATACACAGACACAAACACAGAGAGACACAAACACACAGAGAGACACAAACACACAGAGAAACACAAACACACAGAGAGACACAAACACACACAAATACACAGACACAAACACACAGAGAGACACAAACACACAGAGAGACACAAACACACACAAATACACAGACACAAACACACAGAGAGACACAAACACACAGAGAGGCACAAACACACAGAGATACACAAACACACAGAGAGATACAAACACACACAAATACACAGACGCAAACACACAGAGAGACACAAACACACACAGGGACACAAACACACAGAGAGACACAAACACACAGAGAGGCACAAACACACCGAGAGAGACACAAACACACAGAGAGACACAAACACACAGAGAGACACAAACACACAGAGAGACACAAACACACACAAATACACAGACACAAACACACAGAGAGACACAAACACACACAGGGACACAAACACACAGAGAGACACAAACACACAGAGAGGCACAAACACACAGAGATACACAAACACACAGAGAGATACAAACACACACAAATACACAGACGCAAACACACAGAGAGACACAAACACACACAAATACACAGACACAAACACACAGAGAGACACAAACACACAGAGAGGCACAAACACACAGAGATACTCAAACACACAGAGAGATACAAACACAGAGAGAGACACACACACACAGATACACAAACACACACAGATACACAAACACACAGAGACACAAACACACACAGATACACAAACACACAGAGAGACACACACACACAGATACACAAACACACACAGATACACAAACACACAGAGAGACACAAACACACACAGATACACAAACACACAGAGAGACACAAACACACACAGAGAGACACAAACACACAGAGACACAAACACACACAGATACACAAACACACAGAGAGACACAAACACACACAGATACACAAACACACAGAGAGACACAAACACACAGAGAGACACAAACACACACAGATACACAAACGCACACAGACACACAAACACACAGAGAGACACAAACACACACAGATACACAAACACACAGAGAGACACAACACACTGAGAGACACGAACACACAGAGAGACACAAACACACAGAGAGACACAAACACACAGAGATGCACAAACACACACAGATACACAAACACACACAGACACACAAACACACAGAGAGAAACAAACACACACAGATACACAAACACACAGAGAGACACAACACACTGAGAGACACGAACACACAGAGAGACACAAACACACACAAATACACAGACACAAACACAGAGAGACACAAACACACAGAGAGACACAAACACACAGAGAAACACAAACACACAGAGAGACACAAACACACACAAATACACAGACACAAACACACAGAGAGACACAAACACACAGAGAGACACAAACACACACAAATACACAGACACAAACACACAGAGAGACACAAACACACAGAGAGGCACAAACACACAGAGATACACAAACACACAGAGAGATACAAACACACACAAATACACAGACGCAAACACACAGAGAGACACAAACACACACAGGGACACAAACACACAGAGAGACACAAACACACAGAGAGGCACAAACACACCGAGAGAGACACAAACACACAGAGAGACACAAACACACAGAGAGACACAAACACACAGAGAGACACAAACACACACAAATACACAGACACAAACACACAGAGAGACACAAACACACACAGGGACACAAACACACAGAGAGACACAAACACACAGAGAGGCACAAACACACAGAGATACACAAACACACAGAGAGATACAAACACACACAAATACACAGACGCAAACACACAGAGATACACAAACACACAGAGAGATACAAACACACACAAATACACAGACACAAACACACAGAGAGACACAAACACACACAAATACACAGACACAAACACACAGAGAGACACAAACACACAGAGAGGCACAAACACACAGAGATACACAAACACACAGAGAGATACAAACACACACAAATACACAGACGCAAACACACAGAGAGACACAAACACACACAGGGACACAAACACACAGAGAGACACAAACACACAGAGAGGCACAAACACACCGAGAGAGACACAAACACACAGAGATACACAAACACACAGAGAGAGACAAACACACAGAGATACACAAACACACAGAGAGACACAAACACACACAAATACACAGACACACCTCCACACAAACACGCAGATACACAGAGAAATGACAGACAGCTGCCATCGCAGTCTAGATGGAGACAGGCTGACAGAGGACACTTGTCCTTCCTCCCCTTAACACCCCAAACCCGCCTCCCCGCGGTCAGCCAGACCCCTGACCCACTCTCCCAGGCTCCTGCGACTGGGCTGGGGACGGGAGAACGAGGAGGGGAAAGCAGGACGAAGAGGGAGGCTGTGTCTCTTTAAGACGGCGAGTGCAGTGTCTTGTGATGTCAGACCCTGTCTGAATGTTAATGTCCCAGCTCTGTGCAAAAAAAAAAAGCAGCCAGGCAGATTCTC
Source organism: Heptranchias perlo (assembly GCF_035084215.1). Classification (NCBI taxonomy): domain Eukaryota; kingdom Metazoa; phylum Chordata; class Chondrichthyes; order Hexanchiformes; family Hexanchidae; genus Heptranchias; species Heptranchias perlo. Next base: position 190,909 of record NW_027139463.1, read on the forward strand.
TCTCTCTCTCTCTCTCTCTCTCTCGCTGTCTCTCACTCTCTCCCTCTCTCGCTGGCTGTAACATGTTGCTGGGAGCTCTCCTCACCCTGCCTGTGCTGGCCAGGGCGAGCTGCAGGGGTCGGGAAACTGCTCCCAGACGGAGCTGGCCGTTTCCGGGCTGAAGCAGCGCTGCCCAGGCTCAGTCCAGTCCGGGCGGGCGCTCGACCTCCGTCGACATTGCCGGGGAGGGGTGTTTGGGGGGGGGGCCTCGTTCCCCGCAGCCCCCGTCTCGCCTCCACCCCCCACCGCCGACCCTCAAAGTTTGAAGCTTCCTCCCACACCCGCTGGACGTCTCAAGAGCCGGCTGGTGGGGACAATCGGACGGCAGCCGGAGAGATTGATGCTCGCAGGGAGAGTGTTGGGTCCAGGCGACCGAGAATTGCCGAGGGCTGTCTGCATCGATCAACACTTTAGTGAGTCGGTAACAATGCTGAGGTGAGTCCTCATCTCATCATTCTCTGCCTGTCTCTCTCTCCCTCTCTCTCTCTCTCTCTCCGTCTCTCTCCCTCTGTCTCTCCGTCTCTCTCCCTCTGTCTCTCTCTCTCCGTCTCTCTCTCTCCCTCTGTATCTCGCTCTCCGTCTCTTTCTGTCTCTTCCTCTCTCTCTCTCTCCGTCTCTCTCTGTCTCTCACTCTCCATCTGTCTCTCTCTCCCTCCGTCTCTCTCTCCCCCTCTCTGTCTCTCTCTCTCTCTCCCTCTCTCTTCTCTCTCTCTCTCTCTGTCTCTTTCTCTGTCTCTCTCTCTCTCTCTCTCTCCTCCGTCACTCTCCCTCTCTCTCTCTCTGTCTCTCTCTCTCTCTCTGTCTCTCTCCCTCCATCTCTCTCCCTCTGTTTTTCTCTCTCTCACTCTCCCA